>NC_051154.1:317230913-317411791 GCF_013339745.2 Dermacentor silvarum
AATATGCTAAGCCTAATACAAAGCTATTTGTCCAATCGTACCTTCCGCGTCAAAATCGGGAATGTATTTTCACGCCCATTCATTCAGGAAACTGGTGTACCCCAGGGAGGCGTGCTCAGCTGCACACTGTTTATCGTTAAGATGAACACACTCCGTGCCTCATTACCACCGGCTATTTTTTATTCCGTCTACGTAGACGACATACAAATAGGCTTCAAGTCATGTAACCTCGCAGTGTGTGAGAGACAGGTACAGCAGGGCTTAAACAAGGTAACGAAGTGGGCAGACGAAAACGGCTTTAAAGTTAACCCACACAAAAGTTCTTGTGTTCTTTTCACAAGAAAGAGAGGCCTGATTCCAGATCCCTGTGTAGAACTGCATGGACAGCAAATACCTGTGAACAAAGAACACAAGTTTCTAGGCATCATACTTGACTTTAGGCTAACTTTCATCCCCCACATAAAATATCTCAAAGCAAAATGCCTAAAAACAATGAACCTCATGAAGATCTTATCTCACACATCATGGGGCAGCGACAGGAAATGTTTAATGAATCTTTACAAGAGCCTCATTCGTTCGCGACTGGATTACGGTGCTGTAGTATACAACTCTGCTGCCCCAAGTGCACTAAAGATGCTGGATCCCGTTCACCATCTAGGTATCCGCTTGGCCACCGGTGCTTTCAGAACGAGCCCTATAGAAAGCCTATATGCAGAATCGAATGAATGGTCACTTCATCTCCAGAGATCGTACATCAGCTTCACATACTTCCTCAAAGTTCACTCTGATCATGAACATCCATGTTCTCAAACCGTTAACGATTTGACGTGTACTACACTTTTCCATAATAGACCCTCTGTCAGACGGCCTTTCCCACTACGTGTGAGAGAACTTAGCGAAGAAATGGATGTCCCACTTCTCGAACATCGTTTAATGCCTCCAGGTAAGCTTTTACCACCCTGGGAGTGGCAGGTGATAGCATGTGATGTATCCTTTGTGGAGGTCACAAAGCACGCTCCTGAACTCGAAATCGCAATACATTTCCGTGAACTCCAATCGAAGTACTGTTGCCCTGAATTCTACACCGACGCGTCAAAGTCCCATGCTGGTGTATCTTACGCGGCCGTCGGTCCATCTTTCTCTGAATCAGACGTATTGAACCCTTATACAAGTATCCTTACTGCAGAAGCCTATGCAGTACTGTCTGCGATTAAACACATTAGGAAATTAAAACTACAGAAGGCAATAATATTCACGGACTCCTTAAGTGTCGTAAAGGCACTAATGTCTTTAAGGAAACACAAAAATCCTGTTTTCATTGAACTTTACTCATATTTGTGCAATATTTACTCATCTGGTAGACATGTGACAATATGCTGGGTTCCTGGTCATAGATCCATCGAAGGTAATGTGCTTGCAGACCAAATGGCCACATCAATTACATCTGAAGCTACTAATCTTAGCAGTACTATTCCCGCCACAGATCTGAAGCCTTTTTTGCGAAGGAAACTGCGAAACCACTGGCAACGCCTGTGGGAGAGTGAAACAAATAATAAACTCCACCTGATTAAGCCACAGTTAGGTTTCTGGCCCTGTACAACTAAAACACGACGAACTGATGTCCTATTCTGCCGTCTCAGAATAGGACACACATATGGTACTCACAACTTTCTGTTGACTGGTAACGAGCCTCCAACCTGTGGCCGATGTGGTCAGAGGCTGACCGTCCTCCATGTCCTCTTGGAGTGCCGGGAAGCCGAAACAGAGAGAAGGAAACACTTTCCTCTTGCATACCGCTACCATATCCCTCTCCATCCCAGTATGTTTCTTGGCAAAGAACCACTTTTTAATACCAAAGCAGTCCTAGGTTTTTTGAATGACGTGGTACTACATGTGATTAGCCCTAGATATTCGTAGCACATCCTCCCACCAGAGGATGCTGTTGCGATAGTGCTCAGTATAGCGCATGCCTCCAGGCCTTTATGTTCAAGGGCTCTGTTGAGGCAATAGTGCTTCATGCCAATTTTCGCATCGGACTTACTTTGCAAATAGTAACATTTATTTGCAATGCATATTTCATGCTCATAGCACACGCCATCAGTCATTTCCATAATCTTATTACCTGTAGATTTTATGCACTTTACAGCGACTATTTTTAGGCCCCCTTACAGCCACGTCATATCCACCACTCGTAATTCATCGCATCAATTCAAACTCATTAACACTGGCCTGGCGCTCTTTGGCCATTATTGGCCCTTGCGCCATTAAACCCCATATATCATCAGTCACCCTGCATACTCCAGAGCTTGTCCAGCCTGGAAGAAAGAAAAAGAAATAATTACTGTAAAAGTGAAGGAGAACATAACATTTCGTGAAGCACGACAACGTATCTCCTCGTTATTCTTGCTCAAAACATCTTTCGCCGAAGTGGTGCAACGGGGGGCGGCACCGCAACGGCCTCTGGCAGCAGCCCGGACCACGCCTAGCGTGCCGAGGCTAATGCCACCCGCCCCTAAGGTGGGAGCAGCCAACGCTGCCCTGCCATCTCTCAAAGTGTCCACACCAGTGGCCTCTACAAGCTCCGGCAGCAGCCAGGGCACCACAGAGGCCTCAGGGGTCATGTCGACCTCCGGTCCGGTGGGGACGAAGACTTCGTCGCTCGAGATGAAGTCTACGCGACGCACACATCGCTCTCTGGAGCGGGTGTCCAGTGCCTCGCAAGAGGCTATGGACACCAGTCCAAGCCAAACGGCGCTAGTAGCGTCGATGGAGCGGCGAGGTTCCCTTGACCGCTCCAAAAAAGACAAAACACCAATTACAGGGCCTAACAAAGGCTCTGTAAAGTAAGTCACTCTCGTCCCTTTAGAGACACACAGCACATTCTTTTTTTTTCAACATGGACAACATCATACAGTGGAATATTAGAGGACTATTAAGAAACCTAGATGACGTCCAAGAAATTCTCTGTAAGTTTAATCCTAAAGTGCTGTGTGTGCAAGAAACGCATTTAAATTCCAAACACACCAACTTCCTCCGACAATACTTGACTTTCAGGAAAGACCGCGAGGATGCTGTCGCATCATCTGGCGGTGTAGCCATTATTGCTGATAGGAGTGTAGCGTGTCAGCATTTGAAGCTCCAAACGGCCCTTGAGGCAGTGGCCGTTCGAGCCGTTCTTTTAAATAAACTCATAACCATCTGCTCATTGTATATACCACCACATTATCAGCTTCATAGACGCGACCTAGAATCATTAATAGATGAGCTCCCAGAGCCCTATCTGATTCTTGGTGATTTTAATGCACACAGTAGTTTGTGGGGCGATTCACGCTGTGATGCGCGAGGTCGCGTTATTGAACAGCTCCTTTTTTCCTCTGGAGCATGTCTCTTGAATACGAAGGAGCCTACGTATTTTAACCTGGCTAACAAGTCATACTCTGCCATAGATCTTAGCATTTTATCGCCGACGCTTTTACCGTATTTTAAATGGAATGTGCTTAATAACCCGTATGGCAGTGACCACTTCCCGATAATCCTGAGTACGCCGAAACAAGATCAGCTTCCCCCGCAGGTCCCTCGGTGGAAGGTTGACTCAGCCGATTGGGAACGGTACCGAACTCTTACTCACATGACATGGGCTGAGATGTCCGGTCTAACCATGGATGATGCTGTTAAATATTTTACAGCTTTCATACTTGACGCTGCCTGTAAATGTATTACTCAAACAAGCGCCATGGGCTCCAAGCGGCGTGTTCCCTGGTGGAACGATGCATGTAGGCAAGCACGGAGGAACCAGAACAAAGCGTGGGCGCTGCTTCGCGATTCTCCAACAGCAGAAAACCTGCAAAACTTTAAGCTTGTCAAATCGCAGGCAAGGAGAACGCGCCGACAAGCAAGACGAGAGAGTTGGGCAAAGTTTATATCAAGCATCAACTCGTACACAGACGAAAGGAAAGTATGGAATAGAGTGAAGAAAGTTAACGGGCAACAAACGTATTCCCTGCCTTTAGTAAACAGCCACGGAGAAAGCCTGGAAGATCAAGCAAACTTTCTTGGTGCTCATTTTGAACACATATCGAGCTCCTCACACTACTCCGAAACCTTTCTAAATTACAAAACGCGAATAGAACAACAAAAGCTAGAAAGAAAATGTACAGGAAGTGAGGCGTACAACAAACCATTCTGCATAGCAGAACTGCAGGCAGCACTGAACTGTTGTAATACATCCGCCCCAGGTTCAGACCGCATAATATATGATATGTTGAAACAACTACCCTCCGAAACACAAAAAACCCTCCTTTCCCTTTACAACGTTATATGGTTTTCCGGCGAGATCCCCTCTGTTTGGAAGGAGGCTATCATAATTCCAATTCTGAAGCACGGAAAGGATCCCTCCTCTGTATCAAGTTACAGACCTATAGCATTAACAAGCTGCCTCTGCAAAGTATTTGAAAAAATGATTAACTGTCGCTTACTACACTTCCTCGAATCAAACAAATTGCTCGACCCATACCAGTGCGGATTTCGGGAGGGCCGATCCACCAGTGACCACCTCATACGTATCGAGGCAAGTATCCGTGAAGCTTTTGTTCATAAGCAGTTTTTCTTAGCTGTATTCCTTGACATGGAGAAAGCCTATGATACTACGTGGCGGTTTGGGATTTTGAGAGACCTCTCACACTTAGGTATACGCGGTAATATGTTCAATGTCATCGAAAGTTATCTGTCTAACCGCGCATTCCGTGTTCGATTGGGCAATGTGTTGTCACGGAAATTTCTACAGGAAACTGGAGTGCCGCAGGGCGGGGTGCTCAGCTGCACGCTCTTTATAGTAAAAATGAATTCTCTTCGCGTCTGCATACCACGTAACATCTTCTATTCAACATATGTTGACGATGTGCAGATCGGTTTTCAATCAAGTTCTCTCGCAATCTGTGAGCGACAATTCCAGCTTGGTCTCAACAAGGTCTCGAAATGGGCTGATGAGAACGGGTTCAGACTGAACCCACAAAAAAGCACCCGTGTAGTTTTCTCTAGAAAGAGAGGCCTGCACCCTGATCCTGAAATTGTGTTACATGGTGAGCGTCTGCCTGTAAACAGGGAACATAAATTTTTAGGCATAATTTTAGACGAAAAATTAACCTTTGTAGAGCACATAAAGTATTTAAAAAACAAATGTATGAAAACAATGAATATATTAAAGGTGCTGTCACGCACAACCTGGGGTAGTGATAGAAAATGTCTTATGAACTTGTATAAAAGCCTCATACGCACACGACTAGATTATGGAGCCATAGTGTACCAGTCGGCTACTGCAACTGCTCTGAAGATGCTGGACCCTGTCCACCACTTAGGCATTCGTCTGTCCACAGGCGCCTTTAGAACAAGCCCAGTAGAAAGCCTTTACGTTGAATCGGATGAGTGGTCACTTCATCTGCAGAGAACATATTCGTCTTTTATGTATTTTCTAAGAGTGAACGCAAACAGTGAGCAGCCCGCATATTCCACTATAAATGATTTGTCCAGTTCTCAACTTTTTCGCAACCGGCCCAGAGTGGCACAGCCTTTCTCACTGCGCGTTAGAGACATAGCTGAAGAAACAAGGGTTCCACTGTCTGAATACCACCTAATGCCCCCTGCTATACGGCCCCCGCCGTGGCAGTGGCAACTTATACACTGTGACACATCTTTTGTAGCTATTACAAAGCGTGCACCTGTCGCGCATATCCGAATGTACTTCCTCGAACTGCAGCACAAATACTCCTATCCTGAATTTTTACAGATGCTTCGAAGTGTAATTCCGGCGTGTCTTACGCAGCGGTCGGTCCGTCCTTTTCGGATGCCGGTGTTCTGCACTCTAACACAAGTATTTTCACAGCAGAGGCCCACGCGATATTGGCCGCCGTTAAACACATTAAAGAATCTAATATCCCAAAGGCAGTTATATACACAGACTCTTTGAGCGTCGTAAACGCTTTAAAAACTGTCAAAAAATATAAAAACCCTGTAATTCTATCCCTTTACTCTGTACTATGCACCGCTTATGCGTCCAAGCAACATATCGTGGTATGCTGGGTGCCGGGGCACCGAGAGATAGAAGGTAACGTATTGGCCGACCAGCTAGCCACATCCGTCCACGCGAACGTTGCCACCACTTCCACGACTGTCCCTGTAATGGACCTCAAGCCCGCCCTAAAGAAAAAGCTCAGGGCTTACTGGCAGCGGTTGTGGGATAGAGAAACGGAAAATAAACTACACGTTATCAAGCCGTATCTTGGCAACTGGCCGCCGGTATCAAAGAACCGCCGCACAGAAGTAACACTTTGCAGACTTAGGATAGGACACACATACAGTACACACGCTTACCTCTTGTCCGGTGGTGATTCACCCACGTGTGATAAATGTGGTGAGCCACTTACCGTGCTTCACATCCTGCTGCAATGCACTGAATTGAACGCTAATCGGAAAAAGCATTTTCCATTACCACACCGGCAGCAAATTCCACTTCATCCTCTAATGATCTTAGGTATAGAACCTCTGTTTAAATATCAATCATTGTTGGAATTCTTAAAAGATGTACACAGTTTTCATGTTATAGCCCCAGGCAATCCGTAGCACGGCCTCTTAACAGAGGTTTCTGCTGCGGTAGCTGCGTTAAAGAAAGCACCTGCCTCACAGCCTTTGGGCTCAAAGGCCTTAAGGAGGCATACGTGCTATTTTCATTCTCTTGCATTTTAGCCTCATGATCACTTGTCATTCGTACTGTACCCATAGACCACCCCACATATCACTATCATATTTTTATACTATATATCGTTTTACGCTACTACGATAGCGATTGATTTTAGGCCACTTTACAGCCATGTTACATCCTATCATCGCAACTAATCAATCAGCGCTTAACACAACATTATCAGTCATGGCGCTCTTTGGCCATACCTGGCCCTTGCGCCACAAAAAACCACATATCATCATCATCAAACTTTTTTCTTTTGTTTTGACCCATAATTATACATTAGTGCTTGGCCGAGCCATCAACATCGACATGCTGCAAAGAGCTTCCAAACAAACCGAAATATCCACGCTCCTTGACTCATACTTCATAACTAATATGCTCATTGGTCCTACGCCCATAACTTCAAGCACTGCTACACTTATAGACGTTTTCCTGACAAACTTGCCACAAGACAGTGTACGTGCAAGTACAATTGCAGTATGTATCAGTGAACATTTGCCCATTTATCTAATCGTTTAGAAACAAAAAGGGCTGGGGCATAAAGCGATACCATCCACCTTTGTTCAGGACATAAATGCAAGCACTTTAGGTCAGTTTACGAATGAAATTAGCAAAACAAATTGTTTTTTCATCTTTTTCTGCGGAAATGGCGTACAATAGCTTTATGAAAATATTTAGCTCCCTGTATAAAAAGCATTTTCCTTACAAGAAGATTGTGAAACGGAGATGCGCACATAAACCTTGGATTACGCTACATTTGTTAAAAATGATCAATGAAAAGAATAAACTGTATAACAATATGATACGCAACAGCTGCCACAGTGTGGCTACACTGAGAAGGAAAACGACGTGTTCCTGCTTGATATAGCGTCGCTATTTTGGCCTCCATTAGCTTCCCTGTAAATAAATTGTAAATAGACTTGGGCATCAGCTACAGGTAACACTATTTGGTGGAGGCAGACGTTCCCCGTACCCGTCATGGAGCTTCGCAGCGGTCGCAACGGTGCCACTGCAACTTCGGCTCCTGCTGCCGGCACTTCATCTATGCCAGCGTCTCCGCCTGCAGCCCCAGCCTACGTCACCGTTGCCCCCCCTCGGGATCCTGGTGTTTTCACAGGAGTTGGCAGTCCTGATGTTGATGACTGGCTCCACTTATACGAACGTGTCAGCACCAGTCACAGGTGGGATCTGACTATTATGCTTGCCAACGTTCTTTTCTACCTCGACAGAGCTCCATGAGCATGGTTCCAGGCTCACGAAGAGATCTCGAGCAGGGATCTCCTCAAAGAGAAGCTCCGCGACCTTTTTGGCAATCCGTTCGGTCGCCAACTCAATGCCTAGAACGCCCTTGCCACACGTGTACAGACGTCGACCGAGTCCTACGTGTCGTACATTCTCGACATCTTGGCTCTTTGTGCCAAGGCTGACCCAAAAATGTCGGAGGATGATAAGGTTAATCACGTCCTTAAAGGCATTGCTGACGACGCCTTCAATTTACTGGTTCACCCGCCGAGCATAACTATTCCATCACAGAGTGCAAGTCCCTCGCTCTTGTGGGGGCTGTTGCAAAGTTTCGTCCATACTTGTACGGACGCCCGTTCTGTGTGATCCCTGATCACCATGCTCTCTGCTGGCTATCCTCGCTCAAAGACCTCACGGGACGACTTGCTCGCTGGGCTTTATGCCTGCAAGAATATACCTTCTCCGTGGTACATATGATGGGACGCTTGCACAAGGATGCAGATTGTTTGTTCTGCTACCCAGTCGACGAACCGGCTGATGCGGACAGCATCGCTTCCGATTTCTGTGTCCCAGTTGCTTCAAATCAGCAACGAGCAACGTCGTGATCCTTCGTTACGAGTCCTCATGGACCGTCTGGAGTCAACGCCTGGTGACGTCTCTTTCCGGATGTTTCTCCTCAAGGAGAAACATCCGGGATATTATACCACCACAATTTCGATCCCTATGGCCCTGACCTTCTGCTCGTCATTCCATCACACCTGCATTCGACTGTCCTCCGCCAACTTCACCACACTCCCTTGGCTGGGCACTTGGGCGTCTCGTGCACATATGACCATGTACGCCGTCGCTTCTTTTGGCCGGGTCTCACCCGCACCAGTCTCAAGGCCTCACAGGAGCATCAGAGACGCCTCTATGATTGCCACCATCACAACGTGCACTTTTCTTCGGATTTTCTGGTGCTTCTCTGGTCACCCATCCGTCGTGTGGGCCTTTCCGAAAAGCTGCTGTCATGCTACACTGGCCCTTACCATACGACAAGTGACCGATGTCACATATGAAATCATCCCCACCGACCTCTCAGTGTCATCGTCAGCTGCAAGTGACAGCGTTCACGTGGCAAGACTGAAGCCATACCACACATCTTTCACCGGGGATGTGTAGCTTAAGCACCTTATGGTGCTTCTGCCGGGGGTGATGATACATAATGGCCGTTACAGTGTGGCTGCACTGAGGAGAAGGAAGACGTGTTCCTGCTTGATATAGCGTCGCCGATTTGGCCTCCATTAGCTTCCCTGTAACTAAATTGTAAATAGCTTTGGGCATCAGCTACACGTAACATCATCTCTGAAAAATCGAAATCTCGATGCATTACAGGCATTTAAAAAATACAGAAATCTTCTTAACAAAAGACTTCGTAACACTAACCACGACTACTTGTCCGACATGTTTGATGGTATCAAGGATAGTAAACATTTATGTAGTAGCTTTCTTCAGTTATCTTTTCGCGAAATTCGACTATGGATTTGAATGAGTTAACTTGAGATAACAAAATTTTAAACGGAGAAATGTTAGGAAATGCTTTTAACAAGTATTTCACATCACTTCCTCAGAGTTCCCACAATCCCACTATACATGACTATTTGAGGCCTCCTTCCGAGTCATCTATTTTTTACACTCCAACAGGCTGTAGTGACGTGTTTAACACATTGTTGGCACTGAAAAAAAACAGATGTGAAGACATTGATCATATAAAAATGCAACCAGTAATATTCCTCCTTGACAACATCACTCCTTGTATAATTCACATTTCTCGCCTTGTCTTAAGTACCGGTATATTTCCTCAGAAAATGAAGATATAGCTAAAGTAATAGTCTTGTTTAAGAGCGGCGACAGAAATAATCTAGGAAACTACAGACCCATATCTACCCATATCTATTTTGCCGTTGTTTTCTAAGCCAATGGAAAAGTTATTTCAGTCAAGACTCTCTACTTTTCTCGATAAACATTCACTTATTTAGCGCGGAAGCTTGGGCGTGTTGGTGATTCATTGAAAACAAATTGCGCAAAATAGGTCAATAGCGGGTTCTGGTGATACACCTCTCTTGCTTGAGAAGAGAACACATGTGCTTTTTTGGGGCTTAAATTTAAAAGCATTTTCTCTGACCATTTTGAGAGTTTGTTTAGGCCAAGCTGTAGCTGTCTCTCACAGATGCTAAGATTGCATGACCTAAAAGCTATCTGTACATCGTCCACATAGACCGAGTAAAAGAGTGTCTGAGGTATGATGGTATATAAGGAGTTCATTTTTACAATAAAGAGCATACAGCTCAGCACTCCACCCTGCGGTACACCTGCCTCCTGTGTGAATGATCGAGACTGCACATTGCTAACTCTAACTTGAAACATTCTGTCAGACAGGTAGCTCTCAATAATGATCAGCAAGTTGCCGCGTAAACCCATTCCAGACAGATCCCGAAGGATCCCAAAGTGCCACGTAGTATCATACACCTTTTCCATATCAAGGAAAAACCGATACTACAAGCTGTTTGTGGATAAAGGCTTCCCGGATGTGCATTTCCATGCAAACAAGCTGGTCTGTTGTCGATCTACCTTCCCTGAAACTGCATTGGCATGGGTCTAATATTTTATTGGTTTCAAGATAGTGGAGCAAGTGTTCGTTCACCATCTTTTCAAAGAGTTTGCATAGGCAAGTCGTCAACGCTATAGGCCTATAACTGGTTGCCAAGGAATTCCCTGTTTCAGAATGGGAATTATAATGGCTTCTATCCAGACAGAGAGAATCTGGCCGGAAGACCATATAGCATTGTAAAGAGAAAGAATGGTTTTTTGTGTTTCAGATGGCAAGTGCTTTGACATTTCATATATAATGCGGTGAGAGCCTGGGGCAGATTTGTTGCAGCCGTTTAGTGCTGCTTGAAGCTCTGCTGTGCAAAATGGTCCATGGTATAGCTCGCCTTTTGCACTTTTTCGTTCTAATGGCTGCCGTTCTATTCGTGTTTTGTGTCTTCGAAATGTGTCAAAGTAGTGCAACGAACAGGACGTGTTCAAAATATGCACCTATAAAGTTTGTCTGGTCTTCCATACTATCTCCCCGAGTATTTACTAAGGGTAGCAAGCAAAGTTGTCAAAATTTAATTCTGTTCACTCTATTCCAAATCTTTGTTTCATCTGTGTAAGAGTTAATTCCTGATATATATTTTTGCCAACTCTCTCTTCTAGCTTCTCGGCGCATTGTCCTTCCCAGAGATTTGACATGCTTGAAATTAACCAGGTTTACTGCTGGCAGAGCATTGCGGAGCAACCCCATTCTTTGTTCTGCTTCTTACGTGTGTTACGACACTCCTCGTTCCACCATGGAACACGGCGTTTGTTAGATGATCCATTTGTTTCTGGGATACATTTGGTTGCGGCATCAAATCAGAAAAAATGTGAAGTATTCAACCGCAGCGTCCCGGCTTAGAGCAGAAATGTCAGCCCACGATATGAGACTAATTTTTCAGAACTGTTCCCAGTCAGCTGAATCAGTTTTCCACTGAGGAAACTGTGGGGGACATTCATTCATCTTCGGTGTAAACAGAACTATCGGGAAATGGTCACTCCCGTATGAATTTCTAATAACATCCCATTTAAGATCAGGTAACAGGGTCGGAGATGAAATATTGAGGTCTATAGAGGAATACGTTTTATGTCCAATATTATAATACATAGGTGCCTTGCTACTCAAGAGACACGCACTAGAAGAGAAACTGTTCAATCAGTTGACCTCACACATCGCAGTGAGAGTCACCCCATAGGGTGCTATGTGCATTTAAGTCTCCTAGAAACAAATAGGGTTGGGGCAATTGGTCCATTAATCTTTGGAGTTCATGTTTATAGAGCTGATAGTGCGGGGGTATGCACAAAGAGCAGATGGTAATAAGTTTGTTTAGAACTACGGCTTGAATGGCCACTAGGGGCGTTTGAAGTTGTAGATGTTGACATGCTTTATACTCTCTCTCTCTCTCTTATGCAGTGCTTTATGCAGAGACAAGCTTTATACTCTCTCTCTTTATACCCTTGTTTTCTCCGTGGGAAAGACAGGTAAAAAACTGCAAGCAAGCGTCGACACCTTTGTCGAGTATAATGGCTACACCGCTCGATGATGCGACGGCATCATCATGATCTTTACGGAAAATAACATAATGACGAAGAAAGTTAGTGTGTTTCGATTTAAGATGGGTTTCCTGTACACACAGCACTTTTGGATTGAGTTCGTAGAGAAGTTCATGAACATCAAGGTTTCTAAGAAGACCTCTGACGTTCCACTGCATAATTTGCCTGTCCATAATGAAGTTAAATTGGTGCTGTGTGTACGAAAAAGAACGTGTTTTAGCCTACAGAGCCGTTTGCGGCCCTGTAATTTGGTTTTGTCTTTTCTAGAGCGGTCCAAAAAATTTGGCCGCTCCTTAGGCGCTGGCTGCACCACCTTGCTTGGAGTAGTGTCCATAGCCTTTTGCAAAGCGCTGGACACGCTCTAACGAGCGAAGTGCAAGTCGTGTAGACTTCGCCCCGAGGGACGAAGGCTGTGGCCTCACCAGTTCGGAGGCCGATGGATCCTCCTTGGCCTCTGAGCTGTGATGGCTGCTGCCAGCACTAATAGAGGCCTCTGGTGTGGCCGATTTCGAGGGCAGGGCAGCCTCAGCTGCTCCCACCATGGGGGCGGGTGGCAGTCACCTCAGTACACTGCGCGTGCCTTGGTCGACTGCCAGGGTCCGTCGTGGTGCTGCCCCCTGTTGCATCACTTCGGCAAAAGAAGTTTTCATTGAAAATGAAGGTGAAAGACGCTGTCCTGCTTCCCGGAAACTGATATTCTCTTTGACTTTGATAGTATTGATCTCCTTTTCTTTTTTCCAGGCTGCACAAGATCTGGAATATGCAGGGTGGCTGCCATCGCAGTTCGCGCAATGGGTCTCAGCAGTAGATTCGTCAGCAGAGTGATCTTTTGTAGGGCATTTCGTACAAGTTAGTCGTCCTCAGCAGCTTTGAGAGGCAGGACCAAACCTCGGACACTTGTAGCAGCATCGTGGATTTGGAATGCAAGGCCTTACACGCAGTTTGAGGTAGCCTGTTTCTATTGCATCCGGGAGTGTGCTAGAGCAAAAAGTACTATGTGTTTGGTTGGTAGTTCTTTGTTGTCGTGCCTGATTTTTATGCATTGTACATTTATAACATTTTCTTCTTTCCATCCATTCAGGAGTTCATTATCAGTCAAATCCATGAGGTCGTCGTCTGAAACCACACCCCTGACGGTGTTCATTGTTTGGTGTGCACTAACAGATATAGTTTTATCGCCAAATGCCACCAGGTTTGTTAGTTTCTCGTACTGCATTTTGTCTTTTACTTCAATTAGAAGGTCACCACTTGCCATCTTGATGGCTTTGTAGCCACTTCCAATGACCTCCGTGAGACATTTTGATACCAAAAAGGGTGAAATGTTTGTCGCTTGTTTGTCCATGTTTTCACAGTGAATCACATGATACTTGGGATATGTGTCTGCTTTCTTTAGAAAGAATTCTAAGGTAGCATTGGCGGGGGACGATCAGGTGAGAAGGGTTTCGAAGGTCCCATGGAATGTATTGTTTGTTCAGCATCAATGTCAGTCACCCACCACCGAGCCCAACAAGGGGACACGGCAGATTGTTGTGAAGCAAGCCCTGCCATGTCAACTGTACACTGTTACTATAAACACATTTGATATAATCAAGGTAGATCATAGCACACTCGGTTAACCCTTGCTGCCTGGGAAATTAGAAGTAAAAGGAAGTGAAAAGGATACAGGAAAGATTGAAAGTGAGAGAGAAAGACGAAGATTTGAGAGAGGGACAGGAAAAGGCAACTACCGATTTCCCCCAGGTGGGTCAATCCGGGGGTGCTGTCTACGTGAAGCCGAGGCCAAAGGGGTGTGTGTTGCCTTCGCCGAGGGGCCTTAAAGGTCCAAAAGCTTGGCATCAGCTCAACCCCCAGGATCCCCTTTTCCCCGGACACGGCTAAGCCGTGCACGGTTAGATGCGGGAGGGTCCAACTCTCGTTTGCTCGGGTACGCGGTGTCGCAACACACTAAACACCTGCTCATGCAGACGCCACTGCGGGGAGCACTAAGAAAGCTCTGTATAAGCTAATCATAATGCAAAAAAATGCTGTCCAAGCGATTGCAAAGCAGCCATATGATGTGCACACAACTCCGTTGTATACTAAACTCAGAATTTTTAAATTACACAATTTAAACGATTTTAAGCTACTATTAGTGGTGCAACAGCCAAATAGGATTTGGAGCAATTTTTAGAGCAGAAAAATCTTGCTTTTGGAGCAGGAAAATCCAAATTTGGAGCAGGTTACGGAAAAAGAAAATTCTGTTTTGGAGCACTATATCCCAAACTTGGAGCAGTTTTACAAACAACGCTTACTCATGAAACGCCGTAAAATTTACCCCAAATAATAAACGCACCCGCCAACTTCGCATTGAATTTCTAGAGAAAAAGAGTGATTCATTATGGGAGTACATACAGTAATTCACATTAGCAGTGTAGGTGAGGGCAGGGGCGCGATCAGAGATCATTGTTCGGAGCGCGCATTCAGTTTCGTCGTGCACGGTTGACCTAGGCGGCCGGCGAAATTGAACGCGCACTCCGAACAACGACCTCAATCGCGCCCGAGCAGTGCACTGCACGCAACTTTTTCCGCCAAACATGTGGAAAGTACCCATGCATTTCTCCGCGAGTGGTTCCCTTTCGTTTTTTTTTCCCAACGATGTGTCGCGACGTTCCGGCGGCAGTCGAAACATGCAGCGACTGTTTGACAATATTTTGGCGTTTCGGCGGTGTACAGAGAAAATCGGCACCATTTCATTACCGCAGTGCCTGTTGCCGCATGGAACCGAATCGTTGCTAGTTTTGTGCATTGCGTTGCCTAAAAAGCTCACGCTGTCAGTGCCGGGTCGCTTGCTGTACCGTACAAGCGAGTTTCCCATGTAGCATTCGTAACCGCTCTTCTCATGATCACATGCACGGATACGGCGAGGATCCGGAATGAGTCAACACGGCAATGGCAAACTGATTTGTTACTCCAAGCAATGCGTACTCCTTGTCTCCACGAGATTTTACTGCATATACAACATGCTGCTCTGCAACCAGCAGCGAAAACATTCTTCGGCGCCCACTACCAAACACGTCAACGTCTCGTCAGGGCATGTTAGGACAATGCCTCCTTTATTAGATGCCTGCCAAGTCGCTCGTTTTCCCATTGGAGTGGAGGTTCCCATAGTTCAGAGTAGTCACAGAGAGACGGCGCTCGCTGCCGACCCCACACCCTGTTCCGAAAGAAGTGACAATTACGAGGCTGGCACGCACTCGACCAATGGCTTGACGAGAGACCGCAGATCCTGCCTCCGAGATCGCAACAGACGCCACTGTAATCTAAGAGGCAGGGTCACGTGATTTAGGTTTGGAGCGGCCGCCACAGCTAGTGCTCGCAGCTGACCCCGGTGGAGAGGAGGAAAGAGGAGAGGGGCAGGAACCAGCTTCTTGGCTTACACGGCAGCATGGAGGAAAGAAACAAAACAAGAGAGGCCCTGACGTCACGTTTTTTTGAAGCCGAAAGTGCAGCCATGTTGGTGGGCCATCTCCCTTTGTGCCTCCAATAAGCTCGCCAGAGCAGATGGGCACGAGCTTCGAACTTGCATTGTTACGAGCCGCCGGAAGTGTGTGCTGCTGATGCGCGTCAAAACAAAGCCAACGAAACTTCTGTAGCAGTTTTAGTGAAGCAGACGCGCTCATGTGTTTTTTCGTGGCCCGTTGAAGACGACGACGAAGACCCGCGCCATGATTGCTTGAGTGTATCTGTTGCTGGCTGCACTCACACTCACAGAACCAAAACACAACTTTCAAGCTGACACACCACACTCCGAAGTCAGCTTTTCTTGGGAACAAAAGGTGCTGCGGGAAAGACACCTGCGGAAAAAATCTTATCTCACTTTTCAGAGACCGAGAGCAGCAGCAAAAGCTTCAGGAGCACGGTTGCTATGGCAACGTTGACATTCGGGGTACCTGTCCCAGTGCTCTTTTGCGAAAAACAGCACGTGACTTCCACCACACTTTTTCAAATACGTTCGTGCTGGCTGGGGCCTCTCCTGGGTTTCCTTAGTCCATGCATGGCAGGCATTTCCTAAAGGAGGCGTTGGTTAGAATTTCGTCCGCACTACTGGATTGGATGGCGATGTCCAAGCTGCAGGTTGCTAACGCGGCCTTTGTTTCCTGCTCAAACTAACAGGGTAGGGCAAAATTTTTAAAAAATTCGATTTTTGGTTTTCACTTATTTGGAATGCTCAGGCCTTCCTCAACAATATCCAGTACCCCACATGTTTTTCCGCGTTTTGATTGAGCCAAAATGACCCGGTTTTCGAAACCAAGTGACGAGCGGCCACGCCCCCTTTTTTTCACCTAGCAAAACCTAGCAATCGCTCATGCTTCTTCGAAACGTAAATTTTGTGGAAATCACGAAAGAAGAGTGCATTGGGCACGTACAAAAGAGAGTGGGTGCCAGGCTAAGAAAGTTGAAGAAAGCAAGGGCACAAAGCTATCTGATGGCAAAGGTCTGTCAGGACGGGGGCGGTTGACTGACACTTGCATTGACAAAAGACAAACCTATTATGGCTTAGCCATAAGAAGAAACACTGGAGACTTGGAAAGCATGCGGAAAGCTGTTTGGGCAACATATTTTCACATGTTGGCTACGGATATCGACCCAAGTCACGGGCTCTGCCCAAAAGATGCCAGCACTTGGTGTGCATACAACAAGGCTCAATTGACACAGGAGCCTTTTGTGCACAAAGAATACTTGCCTGCACCAGTCCTTCATGCCATTAAGCCAATATTCCAACAGTTCTACCCAGACCTGCTGAAAAAGTGCTTACACGGCAAGACACAAATTGCTAATGAGTCATTTAACCATGTCGTGTGGGAGCGCGCACCGAAAATGTGTTCCTCGGAATGGAGATGCTCAAAACTGCCACCTTTGATGCTGTGCTCATGTTCAATGAAGGTTGGATGGCAAGAGTTAACGTCCTGAAGGCATTTGGCATATCACCAGTGCGTAACACTGTGATGTGGTTGGGTGAAGTGGACCGTTGTCGACTGTATTTTGCCAAGAGAGAGGCCGAACACATGACAAAACAAGCCAGGGAAACAAGAAAACAAGCAGAGAAGCGAAACGCTGTCTCTGGCAATGACTATGTGGCTGGTGGCTATTAGGCAAATGGTTCAGTGCATCTTGTTTTTGAAAGAAAATGAAGTGAACATGTTTTTTGTCTTTGACCCTCAATATCTCAAAATAATTTTTTTTCTTACATTTGCCCCATTTTTATAAAAACTTCAAATGACAGCACGTTGATTTTTAGCCAGCGTAAAGTAGACACCTATGCACAGCTACTGAACTAGAATGGTACACATGCACTCAACAGTTAATTTTCTCTGAATTGTTTTCTTTGAAAAAAACAACAAAAACTGGCTGTGTTAGTAAAAAAATTGCGAAACTGTTGATCTTTGACAAATAATCTTAGTTCTAGTTCCACTGCAAGACGACATGATCGCGAATCAAATGAAACAAACCCGAATACGCTACACGCAGTAGTTGCTGAGAAAATGGGTCTCAAATAAGGCTCAATATACATGGGAGGTATAGGGCCTACCCTGTGCCCTTAACAGAGAAATTTCGCGGCTGGTCGGGCGTTTTGGCGCAGCGTGGCACAATTTCAACATATATCACGGTTTTGGCACAGCTCAGCACAAGAATACGAAATTTTATCAATATGGTGCAATTGGTGCAGCTGTTGCACGCCTGCTACTATCCAGCCTTAAATGTGATACACACAATCTGAGAGCATTGTCAAACTTACAAAACAACGCTTCTTTACGCTAATTGAGGTGCACAGAACTTTGGCATGTACCATGATCTCGCACCAACTATGGATTTCAGATGATGCAGTCAAGCCTCCCACAGCTTTTAAATAAATTCCACCTCACGATATAAGATTTGCGTGTACTTTCGAGGAATGACTTGTATGCGCTTTTTGCATAATGCTTGTTATCGTTTGCTTTTTTAGTTCATTTCGTTACATAATGCAGTAGTTGCCATCTTGTGTCTATTGTTTAACTAATATTGCAGCTTTAAGAGTATTTTTGTACATGTATTATTTACTTCTGCGAAAGCGTCCGCTATTGTTTAGCAAACTAGTATCGCAGCTGAAACAGTCTTTGTGTACATGTCTTAATTCTGCCAAAATGCCCGCTGCCGGGTACTGGGAGATGGGGCCAGTCAAGCTACATGTTGTAGCTTTTTTCCCACTTTCCCAACCACATCTCATGTGCAATTTCTTTTGTACTTTGCATGGTAAAATAAATCAACATCAAATCAACATCAATACTTAAAGCGGAGAGCTGGGCTAGTTAGAAAATCAACATTTCGTGCATTTCCAGCATTTAAAGAAATAGGAAAAAATAAGAGAAGAAAAAAGACGCAAGGACAGGTAGTACACTGGTTTCCAACTGGTTGTAGTACATGAAAATATACATGAAGTATGAAGTATACATGTAGTACATAAAGTATGTACATGAATATATACATATATATAAGCATTCACTGATCATGCACCAACAGACGGCGGAACATGAATTGTAGCGCATGCTTGAAGCCACTTATCAAAGATGCATGGTAGACAGGTTCTGATGCACGTAATCACGCTCTTTCATTGACGGAGCAATAGAACCTGTACTGACACAATTATCGCTTTCTTTTTGAATACCAAAAAGACGACACTTTTCATACTAGTACCTGCTCAGAACATGTGTGCTATTAAATATTGGTACGCAGTGGCATCGTTTAGAAAGGTCCGCTAAATGATCGGATCCCAATTGTGCCCGGACTTGCACACGGTGCTCTATCAATCTGTCAACGCAACAACTGGTCAGGCCGATTGTAGCATTTGCCAAATGACAGGGGGGTGTAGTAAACGACCCCAGTACTATACGCAATGAAAGGGGTAGCGTGTTTCTTCGCGCAAACTTGGCCTTTTTGCCCTCGGACGTTCACTGCTCAGCACATGTGAGCCAAGTTTTCTGGCGCTGAAAACAGCACTCGGACACCACACTTGGCAGCCGTGCTTTTCAAGCGGTGCGACAGGTGGCACACATTAGGCGCAATAACCCGTCATTTATTCGGCCAAGTCCAGATGCCTTTTGCTTTTGATTCTCTGCACTTGACCTCTTTGAGGAGGTCTTCTAGCACAGAGGTGATCATCTGTTGGGGGAAACCTGCCCTGCTAAGAGGTTGGCCTTGCTCTTGCAAACTCATTGCCACCGGTGTTTGCACGACTTACTGAGCGCTGAGCACAAGCAGTTGGCAGCTATGCCATGCTTAACCGCCTTTGAGTGAGCCAAATTGTATTTTAAGATTCACTTTTAACAAGAAAGTGTTTTATGCCGGGGTCCACCAAGACTTCACTGACGTATTTCCGTCACGGAAATACGTCATAGAACATAATACAAAGAAAGAAACCAGAAGAAAAAGTTCCACAAACATGCAAAATTTGGAAATCGAACCCACGACCTCTCGGTCCGCGACGATAGATCGCCACAAACGCATTTGCAGAGCTACACAGACGCGCCTTATATATCTAACACTCCTCCGTGTACCCGCGCTCTTGCTCGGGGCGGTGCCGCCGCCTACGAGCAGAGAAGAGAAGTACTGCATTATGACACTAACGCGCACCGACAGTGAACGCTTCGGTGGTGTCAGCACTACGACGCCTCGATGCCAGCATTCGAAGGGACGCTGGCATCAAGAAGCACTACCAACGCCACCTAGGTGGCGTTCACCGTACTCAGCACAGCGGAGCGTGGCCTCCGCAATTAGCTCTGAAAATGTTTCTGAAGTTGATCGCGGAGGCTGCAATTACGACGCGCTGTACGCGCTGATTTGACTCGGTGACGATTCAGTTACGTGCTTTGTCTTGCGCGTTGTATTAGTGTGTGAGTTACGTGCTTCGTCTTTCGCGTTGTGCTAGCGTGTGCAGCGTAGTGCAGCTTCCATATGCACGACGGTTGCTCATGGTCATCGACGTTGGTAGTCGTGATGGAGGAGACGTGCCACCAGGCGTCAGCGTGGGTGCATCAACGCCTAAGGGCGCTTTAGCCACAAAACACCAATAGACATTATATATCAATGTGCAATAAACATTACACTACTTCTGTGAAGACACGTTTCACTTTCGTGTTCTATACCGATTCCTATATAAGAGGGATCAACCACATTTTTTTTTATCTTGGTTGATGCTTCCAGTAAACACATTTTCTCCGAGGGAAAGGTAAAAAAAACTGCAAGCCAGGCATCTCATGAGTAAAATTGAGACCTGGTGCAGATCGCTCAAATACCTCAAGAACACTGTTGTGAATTGTCTGAATGTCCTCAGGAGCCTCTGATTTAAAAAGACCCATGTAGTCATCGACATCTAAAAATTCGCACCACTTGTGATTGTTCACACAGGGATTTTATGCGCTTGTCACATTGAGCTAAATAGAGATCACATAGAAATGATGCAACACAGGAGCCAATAAAAAACACCATTCTTTTAAAGAAAACATTCCTGTTAAAAGCGATAAAAGTAGACAAATGATCAAAACTAAGCATCTCACGGATGCTGTCAGTAGATAAACCAGTGCAGTTTATAAAAGATATGGGGCAGATTCATTGATAAACGTTCTCACAGCTCCGAGTAAACCAGGTTTTAGAATGAAATAAAGTAAGTCAATGACATCAATTGAAAAGGCAGATACGCTTTGTGTGGAAGACCTTTTCTTGGTGCAGAACTCTAATTATGTCATTAATTTCTTTGCGAGCAATGCCATTACAGAGCCAGTATCCGGCTGGCAATGAGCTTGCAAGAGCAAGCCCAATGTCTTAGCAGGGCGGGTTTTCCCCAACAGGTCATTGGCTCTGTGCTAGAAGGCCTCCTCAAAGAAGTCAACTGCAGAGGACCAAAATCGAACGGGCATATGGACTCGGCCAGATAAACGACCGGTTGTTGTGCTTTATCTGCACCACCAGTCGCACTGCTTGAAAAGCATGGCTGCCAAGTGTTGTGTCCCTGTGATGTTTTCAGCGCCAGAAAAGTTGGTTTGCATGTTTGCATGTGCCAAGCAGTGAATGACCAAGGGCACAAAGGTCCAGCATGCAAAAAGCACGCTACTCCTTTCGTTGCGTGTAGTACTGGGGTCGTTTACTACATCCCCCTGTCATGTGGAAAATGCTACATGGCCAGAACGTCTGCACTAGGGGAATCCGGGCCCTAGGAGGATCCAGTCACATAGTGAACCATTGTAAGCAAAGCGATTGCACACCAATATTTAAAAGCATACGTGTTCTGGGCAGGCACACGGACAAAAGTGCCGTCTGATTCTTGAAGCTTTTTGTATAAAAAAAAACTATGAATGTGTCAGCACAGCTTCTATTGCTCTGTCAATGAAACAACGCGATTACATGCATCACAACCTGTCTACCATGTATCTTTGATAAGTGGCTTTAAGCATGCGCTACACTTCACGTTCCGCCGTCTATTGGTGCATGATCAGTGAATGTATATATATATATATACCCGCATTTTTTTATGCATTACAATCAGTTGAAGACCAGCATTCTACCTGTCCTTGCATCTTTCCTCTTCTCTTATTTTTTCTTATTTCTTTAAAGCGCTAGAAATACATGAAACTAGGAGCAAGATTGCAAAAAGTTGAGCATCGTTTATATTTGTGCCACTGTTGACGACTTCAAGTTTCTGTCTTCCTGTTGAACTTCTGTCTTACTCCAGCAAGGAAATGGCTCATTTTTCAAAGAAGTTAAAGTTCAGATGCTGCTCAAAGCGTCAATTTTATATTAATGGAAGAAAATATTATGGACAGTTCTACTGGGTAAGCATTCAATCAGCAGTAGTATCTACAGGTGTAAGTTTAAAATGTAATGGTTTCAATGGACCTGAGTTCCTGGCAAAACAGCTGCTTTTTTTTTCAACACAGATGTCTTCACATTGTATAGGTTGGCAGGAGAGCTAGCACACTACACTATAGTTACATTATATGCAACAATCAAAAGTGAAGTTTGGCAGCAATGACTGAAATAAACAAACAGCATTCTACAATACTTCATCAAGTCATTCAAAAAGCTGCTAAAATGAATTAATGTACCGCGCACCCAAAAAGAGCAGTTTGTGAGGTGGTGACCGACGCAAAAGAAAACTAATGACATTCTGTGCAGCAGAATGTTGCCGACGAGGTGTCATGTAGACAAATGCACTTTTGCATGTAAAATGACATCCTGCAGTCAAACCTTGTGCACACATGCCAACCTTAGAATTAAAAAACAGCACAGTGTGAGACAAAAAGTGTTAAATTCATGGAAAAATACTAAAAACTATTTTATTCAATATGTTTACTGTTCATTAATGATTCTCTTTCTTATCTACGGGTGCTGTAAACAGGCACCATGCTTTTACAGTCGTTGCAACAATGATCTGTGCCGCAGACAAGGAGAAATGCTCATGAAGTTTATGCAGTATACCCCACATTGACACCCCATTTCATACTCTAATCTGGTGGAGTATGCATACTCCAGTGTAGAAGAAACTAGTGCACCCTAATGATTGCTGTTGCCGACGCCTGTGCACTAGTACGCACATATATGGCAGCTATAATTATGTTTCCACAAGCTGTACTTCAAGCTGTCCCCAGTGTGCCGGTACACAGCTGTAATACATTAAGCGCAAGATAAAACTCTCTAAAGAACTTATCTCATACAAAGGAATTGGAATGCAAACTCCTGCAGATAAGCTGAGCGTTATGTGCCGTTCCATACGATGAAACACCTTTGGAGAACCTCAATCGCCACGTAGGTCGTGTTGCGTCCCGAATCGGCCGGGCGCATTCTTTGATTGTTTCCCATCAAGGCAGGCTCTTTCATCAGCGTCGCCCAGACGACGATAGTGCCTGACGTTGACGGGCAAACAAGCGCCCTAAATCGGCAGTGCGCATCGTTTGCATGTTCCCCCCGATGCGAACCCCTTCATCAGCGGCCGCTTAGCCGGCGACGTGGCACGACACTGGCTGGGACGCAATGACAAAGAAGCTCACGAAGCGACCGCACCTGCCATCTTTCGTGGAAGCGGGGACTAGCGCAAAGGTCACTCTCCCGACCCAGGCAAGACAAACGTCACTGAGAGATAGAAACCAAGGAGACGACTTTCGTGGAAGGAGTGTGAATCCCCTGTTTCCAGATTGCCTCGTCCTTGCTTCGAAGGTGCAACATTGGAGGTGAAGTTCTGTAAACAATACGACCCCTCTGATTGGCTGTACCAAGGTCATCAGATTCTCTAGTTGGGTCAACTAGGGAAGACCAATGTTTTGTAAAGAGACACCTTGAGTGCAGTGGGGTGTCCTGATGTGTTCTGATATGTGCTCAGACATGTAGTGAGCTGAGACTTTCAAAGTGCTCCCCCATGGAGTGGGCTTCCATAATTGGAGCCACTGTAAATATGTAGAATAAACCCTTTTTCTCTCGCTTTACTCTCGGACGTACTCATCCCTCTGATTGAAGTATCACCGGCCTAAACGCTACCCCGAGTCCCAACAACTGGATGGCCGCGGTGAGCTCAACCCTTCAGCCAACGCCAGTCACCGCCATCTGGTTCGCGATCAACTGAATCGCCGTGATGAGATGGACCCTGCAGCCAATGCCAATCGCCAACTGGTTCGCAAGCGGCTGGATGAACGGAGCGCATCATGACTGCTGGGTACAGGGTGAGTGCCTGGCTTTGCGCTTGAGTCATCGGATCTTTTAGCAAGCATAGACTTTCTAAAAACTGATGGAGTGTGTACAACTGCGCATTTTGATACTGTGGTTGTTGCGCATCTCAGCAGAAAGCAGCTTTCAGCATAGATCTGAACCAGCTACTAACGCCAGACCTCATACTTGTGTGGGTGTAATTGGGATGTAAAGACCTACCGGAATTGTAATCAGTTAAAGCCGACCCAGGATTTACGTCTTTTTGCAATTGATTCGATGCGGTAGAGGAGAACTTGGAGACTTAGTGCTACTTCTGTGTACAGGGCGTTTGGTTTCTGCTATATTTTCCAGGCTTCAAATTCTCTTAGGAAAACAGAATTCAACCACTGGTATTTTTTTTACTTGCACTGCAATTTTGCGGGTTTTGCAGCAAGTATTGTGGAATAGCTGAGCCAAAGCCTAAAGTAGTGACCATGGACCTCATGAGTTTGACGAGAGCTAGCATGTTGCAGTTGTGTGAAGAGCTCGATGTAGAGATAGAGGATGATAAATGAGAAGCCGAAATTAGAGCCATTTTAGAAAGCAACAGTGATCACGAATACTTTGAATACTTCGGCAACCTAATTCTAAAATAACAGGAACAGGAAGCAATTGAACATAAGCAGTTGAAAAGACAGGACTGGATTAGGCAACAATACATAGATAGAAGCTCTCAACTAAGAGATTGAAAGATTGGAACAGGGTTTTGAAGTGGAGCAGCAGTAATATCAGGCACCCTTAGAAGTAGTGCACGGAAGGTGCGAAGCATTAGCACGCACAGTTCTACGAATGGTAGAAAGAAAGGTTGATCTTTGTGAGCCTAAATGTATGTTCGCAGGTAATGCCAGATCCGTAGACTGTAGCGTAGCTGCTGAGGAGCCCGTTGATGGGTACCGGATTGAGCGCGATGAGATACTGTGCCAATGGAATGCTAGAGAAGCAGCTAGGCCAGCTGTGGATGATTTGGCACAGTTATCCAGGGAGTATGTCGCGAAGGTAGCTCTTGCAGAAGACCAAAGTGACACCAATTCGTCAGACAAGACCACCAGTGTAGAGTCCAACTGGTCAGGAAAGTGTGCTAAAGCACAATGTAAGCAGGGCAATGCAGTTGTGGACAGCTCCCAGGTATACGAGCTATGTTGTGCAAAGGAAAATAGCTGCATTGTCCCTAAGTGTTTGAAGCTCTCCACCAGTCGAGGTAGCATTGAGAGGAATGACTTACCTGGAAATCATTCAGACTGTGCGGTTGAGACGGAAATCATGACCAACGATATAAGTGCCACTCAGCACGAGATGCGAGCAGAAGGCTCGAAGATGAGCACTAGAAAACGTGCTAGGTTGAAGCGGCGTCGCAGTCAGGAATGTGGCAGACAGGGCAACGTGGCTAAATAAAGGAGCTAAACCCAGTGGGGAGCGAAGTCAAAGCGTTTGACAGGCGCATTTGTTACTTGGAATATTTCCTCAGACAGAACGCATCCGAATCGCCAGATGAGAAAGAAAAGAAAGGGCCAATCGGCGCGAAGGTGGACAAAAGTGAAGGTGGCGCGAAGGGGGTAATTATGTTCCCCCTCATTCGGTTATTTTCAAGGTGTGCAAGGCTTGGCACAGGAGAGCGAGCCAGTAAGGTGCCGCGAATTAGTCATACGCTTCAGTGAAGTCGTAGTGCGATGCCAAAAAGGCATGTTTCCTGTTTGTAAAGTGTCAGGGGTGGGCTGTGAGGAGATTGACCTACGTGCCCTTTGTATGCCCTTGTTGACAAGACAGGCTCTCAGACCGCGCCCGCCTCGAGTATGGCTTAAAAATATGCCGCAACCATAGGCTATTCGGAACAAAAAGCGGCGATACAGGGTTTGTGGAAACATAATTTTGTTCGTTTGTTTCTTTATTTTTTGTGTTTGGTTAAATGTTTTGAGATCTCCAAGACTAGAGATCATTTCGATATGCACATTTCAAGCTTTATTTAAATTTTGTTTTAGAAGCTCATCGGTATTCTGAAAGAGATGGTTTGCGCGCATTTAAATTTTGGAAACTTTTTTTCGACGTGTCATTCTTTTTTTAAGCAGATAGTCAGTCTTCTTTTTTTGTATGTGAGATGTACGTGCAGTGTCAGGTCCAGGCTATTTTTTTGAAGCCTGTAGTGGCCCGCTTGATTATCAGTTCACTTTTTGGAAGTGTTCGCGAGACTAAATCTTTGAAAACAAAATTCTTAAGTTGAAGGAGCCGTTGTGTAACTTTACCCTTCTAGTAAGTGTTTGTACCCTTCCTTTAAAGCGTGTCGCGTGCACATGAAGTGGCAGAGTGTTGGTGCCCGTCTCACACGTGTACTCGCATTTAGAAGAAGGCAGTGTTTGTAAGTTTCATTTAGCATAAGCGCGAATCTTCTGGTGTTAGTGCGTAATTTATGCAAGATTTTTTTGTTTCTTTAGTGTGTGTCGTTTGTGAACAAGAGAAAGAAATTGTTAGTGCGCGAGTCACACGTATTACATGTAATTTTTGCCCGCAAAGTTACAGCGACTCCGACAATTCATCCATGATGCAAATGTGGCACTCAGTGGCACTAGTACACGCCATACTAGTGGATGTAAGACTCTCCATGGTGTTCATGCGGCGTATGATATTTCAGTTATCATTTATTTAGAGCATCTTCAAGTATTCCACTTTTGCTCTCTGCAGCACAGTAATCTGGTCTTGTTGAACTCAGAGGTTCATGAGAGCTCGCTTTGGCGGCACAAAATTTTGGGTCCAAATTATTGGGTTAGGAGGCCTGGTGGATTTAAAAATATTTCGGACGCTTGCGCACCATGGTGTGCTTTGTCACTGGGAATGACTCTTAAGGGCGGAGGTTACGAGAAAGTTGTGAATCCTGGTCTAATTTCAGAATTGTGGGCTTCAGCAAAGGTTTAGCGATTTTATGGCTCCTTTGGTGCTATTATTAGATAAAGGCAGGTGCGTTGATTTGTTCGCTAGACCCGATGGCTCTTTGTGCAAGCAAGGCGCTTTCCTGTGCCCTGTGGTTCGTGTGTGTGCTTGTGTATTCCCTGGGAGAAGGCCACAATGAGGTTAATGCTGGGACCTCATGCTTAAGTGTGTCATTGGCCATCATTTCAAGAAGAAACTCCGAGTTCACGACTGAGCACAGACGTTTCGGGCAACCTGACAGCTGGTCACCCTCAGGTTGGATCTTCGGGCGGGGGAGGAGTCTGTTGCGTCGCGAATCGGCCAGGTGCATTCTTTGATTGTTTCCCATCATCAGGCCCTTTCATCAGCGTCACTCAGACGGCAACAGCGCCCAACGTTGACAGGCAAACAAGCGCCTCAAATCAGCAGTGTGCATCATTTGTGTGTTTCCCCCGATGCCACCCCCTTCATCAGCGGCCGCCTACTCGGTGACGTGGCGTGACACCAGCTGGGACGCAATGACAAAGAAGCTCACGAAGCGACCGCAACCGCCTCCTTTTGTAGAAGCGGGGACTAGCGCGAAGGTCACTCTCCCGACCCTGGCAAGACGAACGTCACTGTGAGATAGAAACCAAGGAGACGACTTTCGTGGAAGGAGTGTGAATCCCCTGTTTCCAGATTGCCTCGTCCTTGCTTCGAAAGTGCAACATTGAAGGTGGAGTTCTGTAAATAATACGACCCCTCTGATTGGCCGCACCAAAGTCATCAAATTCTCTGGTCAGGTCAACTAGGGAAGATCACTGTTTTATAAGGAGACACCTTGAGCGCAATGGGGTGTCCTGACGTGTTCTGATATGTGCTCAGACATGTAGTGAGCTGAGACTTTCAAAGTGCTCCCCCATGGAGTGGGCTTCCATAATTGGAGCCACTGTAAATATGTAGAATATTCATTTCCCTCTTTCATTCACCCTCTTTTCTCTTGCTTCACTCCCGGATGTACTCATCGCTCGGACTGAAGGATCACCGGCCTAAACAGTACCCAGAGTCTTAACAGCCATTACAAGAGGTGAAAATTGTGTTCTGTGTAAGCTAGTGCACCTGTATAGTACAGTATAAAGCTTTAGAGAGTGCATTTAGTATCAGTTGTGAAGGTGCTTATCTTAAACTGCACATACTACAACCTCTATACAGTTTTGAAAAATGCAACACCCTTTTTTTCAGTTTAAAGGTAATGACACGTATGGCCATGACATGTACCAGTATGACTTTTATTCCAAAACACTCAAAGTGAACAGCACCACCCTATGTGTCATGAGCCTTCTGTCTCAATATTTGCTGCCGAAAATTGTTAGCGTGGGATGCTGCAGTTGGCAGAAAAAGTGATTTCTAGAGCAATATAAATTACTAGGTAGCGTATTTACTCAATTGTAAGGCGACCACGATTGTAATGCGAGAGGTGACTTTTCATTGCGTCTATCAAGAAAAAATAAAATTGTGAAAGTAACGTGAGGGGTGACATTTTGTTGCGTCCTGCAAAAAAACAATGAAGAAAACTGCTAAAGTGACACGAGACGACCAGATGCATGAAAAAGTCACAGTTTCGCCCGAAAGGTGAAGCGTCAATTGCAATAGCAAATTAGTAGAGAGCTATACAGAGTAAGGATATCAATTTTATCGGCTGCATAAACTTGGACACATTCGCTTACTAATTAATTAACAAGCATGGTGTCAGCGCACACAAGCAAACATGAATAGGTCACACTCGACGACCGCTGACGACTGTCAAAACGCTGGCGTGAGCACGCCCGGTGACAGCATCGAGCGAAGGTTAGTGCAGTCTATCGCTTCAACGAAAACTGAGCGGCGAAAGCAGAGCGCATACAAAGGTCAAAGCTGTGTGGAGATCGCTTTCAAGATACGGTGCGCGCGGCGAAAGCACAGCCTATACAAAGGTCAAAGCCGTGTGGAGATCCCTTTCAAGATATGGTGCGCACGACAGCCTACAGCCGCGCAAAGTTCCCAGAGTAGAAGCCGCACCCCCTCTCTCCCGGTCAGCCTTCTTGCTTTCCTCCTTTCGCGTGGGAGTTTGAGTCGCCAGTTCCCCTTGCGCCCAGTCGCGAGACACGCATTTGGTGCCATGGCTAAACTTTGCCTCCCTCCCTCCCACGGCCTTTCAGGCGATGGAGATGTCGCGTTTGCTCTTCGCCGTGCGTTCGCTCTCCATGAAAGCACGTCCCTCGTGCAGTTTCACTTGTTGATTAGAATTGGGTGCATCATTGCACTTTTTAGACAACTTGAATTTCGGTATTCGATTGTAACGTGAGGATCGACTTCAGGTAGCAAAAATTTGGAAAAAAAACTCTTGTTACAATCGAGTAAATACGGTACTCTGATTTAAGTGTTTTCACTGCTGTTGAAGCGTCATTGGTTCTTACAGCAAGAAAATGCTGAATAAATGCAACA
This sequence comes from Dermacentor silvarum, assembly GCF_013339745.2. Classification (NCBI taxonomy): domain Eukaryota; kingdom Metazoa; phylum Arthropoda; class Arachnida; order Ixodida; family Ixodidae; genus Dermacentor; species Dermacentor silvarum. The sequence continues at coordinate 317,260,174 of NC_051154.1, forward strand.
TGCATAATTCATGTTGTGACCCCTTGGAGATATTTAGTAGTCTAAATTATCAAGGATTCCAGATTTAGATAAGAGATTTCATTCCACTGCAAGAATAGCATCATTCCAACAATTCTTGCATTTGGTACTATATTTATTTTTATTTATTTCAGTTGAAATGTGGATGCATCGTCAGCAATATCGCTCGACACGTTTTAGATTGACTGTTTCTCCAACTTAGGCAAATTCATATTCGCAAATAACCTTGCAGATGATACCAAAAACTTATGCAGCAGGAGCATGTCTAACATACACAAGATCCGAGGCTCTTGAACGCATATCTAAGAAAGCCTAGGGTGCAAGCTGCCCACTGATCTCATCAGCAAGCAGCCGGAAATCTACAAGGTTTCTTGTGATGAATGTAAATTTGGTTGTAGGTGATAAGCAGGGAAGAGGTGAATTATGCAGCATAAGAATGATGTTAGCAAGAAGCATGCATCAAGAAGCACTGTTGCTCAACACACATAGACCATCAAACAAGAATTTTTGGGATGATTTAAAATTCTGGCAGTGGAATGAAATCTGTCTTCTAATCTAAATCTAAACTCTGATTATTCCGTCCACTACCGAAGTACTTCCTTCACCAGAAACATTCAATCATTATCCTATCTATGCCAAATCATTCTGACAGATATTCAAGTATTCATAATCTGTTTTTTTCCCTGCCAATTCTCCGTGGGAAAGAGGTGTCCGTATGAAGACCATACCATCTACTTATTTGCAGTTTGTTGATAAATGATAACTGAAGAATTTCACACTCAAACTGCAATGAGCTTGGGCTATGCTTGAAGCTGTTGTCCCTATCCCTTTGCCATCTTTGACCCACCTGGTTAGCTAAGTAGGTAGAAAAACTGCAGGAGAAAGTGGTGGTGCCAAGTTGGACTTGAGCCCCAGAGAACCATTTCGCGGTCACTGCAGGAACAACTGCTTGTGGCATGGAGTGGCTCAAGCTGTGAAGAGTTCACTTTGGAAAACCCAGCTGGTTAAGGCTGGCCCATCTTTGCCGGAATAGGAATGAACGTCGGCAGTCTGTGGTCTTGGCTTCTTTCTTGAAGGCCATGGCCATGCCTAAAAAAACCTTGTCTCCACAAGATGCATAAAAAAGAATAATTTTCTGAGCTAAGTATTTTTCCTGAAAGAACCTATTAAAGTTATATTTGTAGCTTTGCGACACTTTCTCGGTGATGCCAACTTTACTTCGTGGCACAATACCACACTCGTGACTGAGCTGTGGCCGTTCTGAATACAGCTTGCAACAAATGACAGGACCATATATAGAAGCGCAACGAATATAGCTAAAAGTTTGTTGCAGCTTCTGTCTATGGCAATTTTTTATAAAAGAGTTGAACGTTGGGCTAGTTGGTATTTTGACACAAGAACCATCTTGAAATAGCGCACAACAGGACAGCAGAACAGAAAGGAAGACGAACACAGGCGCAAACTAACAACTGATTTATTAACCGTTACAAGGAATATGGAAACCGTCAAATAGGAAGTGATTAAACCAGGCACGAAATAAATTTCATTTCTGCATTGCACAGTGCAATCGATGTATATTGCTTACACACTCCTGACCTGCTTTCCTAATAAAAAAACACCTCCAACGTTTCACGAGTGGTTTTCTGCTTGCTCTTGCCTAGGATTTTCACGCTATGAAAACGTGGTTCACAAGTGGGACAGCTACTGCAGTGGTCAGCAAGATGTGTATTCTCCTTAGTAGCTAGATTTCTTGCATGCTCCCCGAGTTGCTCATAGATGCATCGCCCAGCTTGGCAGGATAGGGGAATTTCGTACACGACGTTGTTTGCACGCTTAACAAGATGCTTTTCATGGTTCTTTTTATAAGCAATATTTTTGTCTGCACAAGCGATGCGACGGCTCAGCTGAGCAAGCTTCTTGGGGGCTGAAAAAAACCATCAGCACGTTAAACCAAGTAGCCACTTTTTTAGGCAATGTGTGACCTTGTGCATATGGAACCCCTTCTGGCCTCTGAGTGCCCATCAGGGTTTCTGCGGCATTCTTGCAAGAGTGGCGCTTCATTTTTTTGATACGCGTTTCCGCTACTGACGTGACGACCAATCCAGGAAAGCTGCCTGAAAAAAGCTTTCCCAATTGCAGGTCAAAACTAGCTTGCACATTGTGAATGCACGACTTGTTAAAGGATAGAGGCTTTTTTTATCAGCAAAGCAGGTCAGGAGTGTGCAAGCAATACATTGATTACACTGTACAATGCAGAAACGAAATTCCTTTCATGCCTGGTTTAATTCCTTCCTGTTTGACGGTTTCCATATTCCTTGTAATGATGCGCCTGTGGATATATATATACCTGTGGGTCTGGCTTCAATAAATCAGGGCCGGCATTTTGTAGCGATGCGTTATGCTTTATTCCTATACTAGTCTTATCATCCACCACTCACGGCCGGGTGATTCCGTTGATAACGCGAGCGGACCGTCGCTCTGGCCACTGACCAAGCGTGAAAAGCGCGAAAAGGCATTAACATCGGAAAGGCATCGCTACAAAACACCGGCCCAGTTGTTAGTTTACGCCTGTGTTAGTCTTCCTTTCTGTTTCGTAGTCCTGTTGTGCGCTATTTCAAGATAGTTCTCATGTATCTGGCACTATTCAAGACACTTGTAGCATTCTTCCCAGCTCAGTAAACATATTTTCAGTTATATTACTTTTCATGTGAAAATTGCCATAATCTTCTCTTGAAAAAAGTAGCTAAAACATTTTTCTTCTATTTATTGTTTGAATTCTTGCATCACGGTTGGATATCAGGAACCCATTTACACCACAGGCACAGCCCTATATGTTTAATGAGATTATAGATCAAAGTATATTATTAGAATTTTCATAATAGTGTCATGCTAGTGTTATTGGTGGCTATGGCTGCTTCAAGTGTTTTTTTTTTCCAGCAAAGGTGCAAGCAGTTCCCAAATTAAATTGTGTTGCAGCAAGGGTGTAGAATCCTGACAATCAATGAGGTCAAGTTGTGTTCACTATTCAAATGTTTAGGTTAGGTTTGGTTAGGATAGGTTACACACAACATTTAATAAACAATGCAAACTGGAAAATCTCAACTGAACAAGAAAAGTTTTTGAATATGCAGCAACAAGCTATCAGCTCATGTGGAGTACACCCTTACTATGTAATCCAAGCGAAGAATGTTGTTAATGCAATGCTTGAACACTATATTGCTACGTGCCTTGTGAGAGAACGGGCAACGCGACGTTTATTGAGGGTAGCGGCTCATGAAAAGCAAGACGCTGGGGGCTGGCTATCGAGCAGGCGGAGAAGCAGCACACTTCTTCTTGTCCGTGCCTGCCTCTTAGCACAGACCCACTACTGCTGGTGGCATTTACCCCCTTCCTTAGAAAGAGTATCGGCTCGATGATCAAGAAGCGGTGTTAGAAAAGGAGGGGGAAACAGCATGGTCAAGGCAGGTGCTCGTGAAAAGGACACAATCACAGCTAGAAGAAAAACAAAAGCACAGCAGCGGGGAAGCGCGACGGATACAGTCTCAAGAAACAAAGAGGTTGCAAACAGTAGCGTAAGTAGAAAGATGAATAAAAAAAAATAATCACGAACGCGCAACATATGGTTTCATGCACACAACGTGAACTATGTCAGGGCGAGGTTGTTGTCTATGCCATGTTTGCACCGCACTGTCTGGAACGACTTCGTAGTTCACGTCACTAGTGCGCCGCAGCACTTTGTATGGGCCAAAATACCGGCTAATCAACTTTTCACAAAGGCCACGGCGGCGAACAGGGGTCCACACCCACACTTGGTCTCCGGGACTGTAGTGCACTTGCCGGTGACGGATGTTTTAGCGCCGTGCATCTGCGTGTTGCTGCTCACCGATGTGCAGCCGCGCGAGCTGGTGGGCTTCCTCAGCGCGCTCAGCAAATTCTTTGGCGTCAGTCGTTAGGTGCTCGGCATCGTGACACGGAAGCATAGCGTCCAGCATCGTCTGTACTTCGCGGCCGTAAACGAGGCGAAATGGTGTGAACCACGTCGTCTCTTGTACGGCGGTATTATAAGCGAAGGTCACGTAAGGCAAGATGCGATCCCATGTTTTGTGCTGGACGTCGATGTACATAGAGATCATATTTGTGATGGTCTTGTTTAATCGCTCCATAAGTCCATTGGACTGCGGATGGTAAGCAGTCATCTTTCGATGCCTGGTGTTGCTCAATTGAAAAATTTCTTCGATGAGCTGTGCACCGAACACCGTTCGTCTGTCGGTGATTACAATGGATGGGCCACCATGATGCAATACAATGTGGCACATGAAGAAATGTGCTACCTCAGAAGCCGTGGCTCGTGGGAGTGCCTCCGTCTCAGCATAGCGGGTTAAATAGTCAGTGGCGATGATCCCCCACTTGTTGCCGTCGGTTGACAGAGGAAAAGGCCCAATGATGTCCAAGCTAACTTGCTCGAATGGCTTATGAGGTGGTTCGATGGGTTGCAATAACCCGGCGGGCTTCAGGGGTGGTGACTTTCGTCGCCGACATTCGCGGCAGCCTTTAACATACTGTTTTATGCTTGCCGCAAGCCCGGGCCAGTAATAGATCTCGCACACTCTAGCAAGCGTTTGTGAGAAGCCGAGGTGGCCAGATGTAGGCTCGTCGTAGCAAGCGAAAAGAATATCGTCCCGAAAGTCTTTGGGAACTACTAGAAGGTAGGCTTGGTCATTCGGGCGGGAGTTCTTGTAGAGCACATTGTCTAGTAGACAGAAGGACGTCAAGACGCGACGTAGATGGCGTGGTATGGATGTTTGATGGCCCTCGAAGTGGTCGATGAGAGGTTGAATTTTAGCGTCTGCTGCCATTTGACCAAGTCCGACGTAGAGGCGCCCAGAAGCCGTCGTCGTCCTCTGACTGTCGACTGACAGATTCGGTGGGAGCACGCGACGTGTCGGCGTCTTCGTGCTTGCGGCCAGACTTATAAACTATAGTGACATCAAATTCCTGTAGCCACAAGCCCCATCGTGCCAGTCGGCCTGAAGGATCGCGTATGTTCGCCAACCAACATAGAGCATGGTGGTCTGTCACCACTTTAAAGGGACGGCCGTAGAGATAAGGGCGAAACTTCGTGATCGCCCAGACGACCGCGAGACACTTTTTCTGTAGTAGAGTAGTTCGCCTCGGCACGGGACAGCGAGCGGCTAGCATAAGCTATTACTCTTTCAAGGCCGTTTTGACGTTCGACGAGTACTGTGCCAAGGCCGATGTTACTGGCGTCAGTATGCACCTCGGTGTCAGCCTCTTCGTCAAAATGAGCCAGGACGGGTGCTGACTGCATGTGTTGTCGTAGTTCAGTGAAGGCCGCCTGTCGCTCATGCGTCCAGGTAAATGGCGTGTCATCCCTGGTAAGGCGAGTCAGGGGTTCCGCAATCTTCGAAAAGTTGTCGATGAAGCGGCGATAATACGCACACAAGCCCAGGAAGCGTCGGACGGCCTTCTTGTCGGCAGGAGGAGGAAAAGCTGCTACAGCGGCAAGTTTGTTGAGATTGCGTCGAACTCCTTTGGCACTGACGTGTCCGAGAAACTTGAGCTCTTCATAACCGAAGTGACACTTTTCTGGTTTAAGCGTGAGGTCAGCCGATCGGAGCGCTTCTAGCACATGCCACAGACGATGAAGATGTTGCTCAAACGTTTAAGAAAAGACAACTACATCGTCAAGATACACAAGGCAAGTCTGCCACTTCAATCCAGCGAGGACAGTATCCATCATTCGCTGGAAAGTTGCTGGGGCTGAACACAAACCGAAAGGGAGCACTCGAAATTCATAAAGGCCGTCGGGAGTCCCAAAGGCAGTTTTCTCGCGGTCTCGTTCGTCGACCTCGATCTGCCACTATCCACTTTTCTAACGAGTCATCGATACGTGGCAGTGGGTACACGTCCTTTTTAGTTACGTTGTGGAGCTTCCGGTAGTCAACGCAAAAGCATAGCGTTCTGTCTTTCTTTTTGACAAGAACGACTGGGGACGACCATGAGCTGTTGGAAGGTTCGATCACGCCGTCTTCAAGCATCTCTTGTACTTGCGTACGAATCGCTTTGCGCTCCTTTGCCAACACGCGGTAGGGCTGCTGGCGTATCGGGCGTGCGTCGTCGCATGTGATGATCCTGTGCCTTGTAACTGAAGTCTGGCGTACCTTAGACGAGCTTGCGAAGCATGCCCTGAATTCAAGCAAGAGCTCGTGCAGTGCTGCCTGTTTGTCTGGAGATAACTCTGAAGTAATGACGACATTGCCCAGTGACTTGTCAGCCATCCTCACTGGTTCAGGGGTGATGATGATGTATGGTGTTCAATGGCGCAAGGGCCAGATATGGCCAAAGAGCGCCAGGCCAGTGTTCATGAGTTGACAATGGAGCAATGAATTGCGAAAGGTAGATGTGTCGTGGCTGTAAACGGGCTGTAAAATCGCTGTAAAATGAGTAAAATGTATATGTAATAAAATTATGGCAATGGCTAATGAGGTGCACTATGATCACGAAAGAACAAATTGCAAGATAATGACGATAGGCGAAAATATATCACAGATAAATCTTTTTGAAAAGCACTACTGCCTTGACAGACCCTTTGAAAACGTAAGGGCCTGGAGGCGCGTGCTATGCAAAACTACTATCGCGGCGACATCCTCTGAAGAGAGGACGCGCTACGAAACTATTGGACAAATAACATGCAGTACAACATCGCTCAGAAATTCCAGACAGCTTTAGTGCTAAACAGAGGTTCGTCGCCAAGAAACATAGCAGGGTGGAGAGGGAGACGGTACTGGTACGCTAGAGGGAAGTGTCTATTTCTCTCTCTTTCGGCTTCCCTGCACTCCACAAGCACGTTTAGCACGGTAAGCCTCTCTCCACATCTACCACAGTTGGAGGGTCATTTCCAGTTAAGAGAAAATTGTGGGTGCCATATGTATGTCCTATTCTCAGACGAGAGAATAGGACATTAGTTGTTCGTATTTTCGTAACAGGATGCCACGGGCCAATCTGTGGCTTAACTAAGTGGAGCTTATTGTTCGTTTCGGCACCCCACAAGCGCTGCCAGTGGCTTCGAAGTTTCTTTCTCAAGTAGGGCTTGAGATCTGTGGCAGGAATAGAAGCGGTAGGGTTAAGGGCTCGTGATGCAGTTGATGTGGCCATTTGATCAGCCAGAACATTGCCCTCGATGCCTCTATGGCCAGGCAGCCAGCACAAAATAATATGCTGGTTGGACATGTATGCTTTGCACAGAGCAGAATACAGTTCAATGAGTACAGGGTTATTGTGTCTATGTAGAGTCATGAGGGCTTTTACGACGCTTAGGGAGTCTGTAAATATTATTGATCTTTTGAGGTTTGATCTGCCTATACTCTTCACAGCCAATAAAAGTGCATAGGCCTCAGCCGTAAAAATGCTTGTTCCTGGGTGCAGTACATCCGACTCGGAGAATGACAGTCCGACTACTGCATAAGACACCCCTGCATGCGACTTGGAAGCGTCAGTGTAGAACTCAGTGCAGGAAGAGTACTTGGACTGAATTTCTAGAAAATGCATTCGGATAAGTGCCTCTGGAGCGTTTTTTGTGACCTCTACAAACGAGGTATCACAGTCTATGAGTTGCCACTGCCACGGTGGCACTGGCTTTGCTGGGGCCATCAGAGTATTTTCAGGTAGTGGGATATCCATTTGTTCAATAATTTTCCTTACACGTACTGAGAAGGGATCTCTTACTGTCGGCCGGTTATTAAGGAGTGTGGCACTGGTCATATCGTTTACGGTTGAGAAAGACGGGTGTTCCGAGTTCGAATTAACTTTCAGGAAATAGGTGAGGCTTAGGTATGAACGTTGCATGTCAAGTGACCACATGTCCACCTCTACGTACAGGCTTGCCACAGGACTTGTCCTGAAGGCACCAGTGGCTAGGCAGATGCCTAGATGGTGTAAAGGATCCAGCATCCTTAGGGCGCTTGGCGTAGCAGAATGGTACACTATGGCGCCGTAATCTAGTCTTGTGAGTATGAGGCTCTTATGCAGATTCAAAAGACACTTTGTGTCACTACCCCAAGCGGTGCGTTACAACACTTTTAGAATATTTATTGTTTTCATGCACTTGTTTCTTAGATACCGTATGTGTGCCACAAACGTAAGCTTCGTATCTAGAATAACACCTAAAAATTTATGTTCGGTTTTTATGGCCACACGTTGTCCCTGCAACTCAATGTCAGGATCGGGGTGCAGACCCCTCTTTCTGGAGAACAGGACGCAGGTGGTCTTTTGAGGGTTAAGGCTAAATCCATTCTCATCTGCCCACTTAGACACCTTGTTCAGACCAAGGTGAATCTGCCGCTCACAGACTGCGAGATTGCACGAGGCGAAACCTATCTGTACATCATCGACGTATGCAGAATAAAACATGTTTTTTGGGATATACAGACGCAAAGAACTCATTTTTACGATAAAGAGAGTGCAACTGAGCACCCCGCCCTGTGGCACTCCAGTTTCCTGCACAAATGGTCTTGATACAGCATTTCCCACACGTACACGGAATGTACGATTAGATAAATAACTTTCTGTGACATTTAACATGTAACCACGTATACCAATGTGTGAGAGGTCTCTAAGTATTCCAAACCGCCACGTGGTATCGTAGGCTTTTTTCATATCACGGAATACAGACAGAAAGAACTGTTTATGGACAAAAGCTTCACGAATTTGCGTCTCAATACGTATCAGATGGTCAGCGGTGGATCGACCCTCTCGAAACCCGCATTGGTACGGGTCAAACAGTTTGTTTGATTCAAGGAAATGTATTAGCCATCGGTTTATAATTTTTTTTAACAGTTTGCAGAGACCGCTTGTTAGTGCTATAGGCCGGTAACTTGAAGCAGATGATGGGTCCTTGCCCTGCTTCAGTATAGGAATAACAATGGCCTCTTTCCAGGCAGAGGGAATCTCGCCGGAGGTCCATATATAGCATTGTATAGGGAGAGCAGAGTTTGTTTCATGGAGAAGGTGTTTCAGCATTTGATAAGCTATGCGGTCAGGGCCTGAGGCAGACTTGTTGCAGCAACTAAGCGATGCATACAGCTCAGCAATGCAGAATGGCTGGTTGTATGCCTCGTGTCCGGTACATTTTCTTTCTAGTGTCTGTTTTTCTTTTGCAGCCTTGTGTCTTTTAAATGTTTGTGAATAATGGGATGAGCTGGCCACATGTTCAAAATGTACTCCCAGACAGTTAGCTTGGTCTTCCAGACTGTCACCTTGTGTGTTTACCAATGGGATTGAATAAGTTTGTAGCCCTTTTATCTTGTTAACTTTTTTCCAGACGCTGCCCTCTTCTGTATATGAGTTGATACCTGATAAAAATTTCTCCCAACTCTCTCTCCTGGCCTGTCGGCGCGTTTTTCTGCCCTCCGATTTTATTTTCTTAAAATAGACAAGATTCTCTGCAGTTGGGGAGTCGCGTAGCAACTCCCACGCTTTGTTCTGTTTTCTACGAGCATTCGAACATTCCTCATTCCACCATGGGACACGGCGTTTGCCAGGTCGCACCACTCATTTCTGGTATACATTCAGAAGCGGCATTGATTATGAAAGATGTAATACACTTAACAGCAGCATCAATTCCCAGTGAAGATGTGTCAGGCCACGAGATAACACTTGTAAGACTTTGGAATTTCTCCCAATCTGCCGCATCGAACATCCACCGGGAAGCCTGTGGTGGAGGTTCGTTTTGTAGTGGTGATTTAAGCAGTATGAGGAAGTGGTCACTCCCGTAAGGGTTTTTTAAAACTTCCCATTTAAGTTCGGGAAATATAGACAGGGAAGCTACACTGAGATCAATGAAGGAAAATGTTTTGTTTGCGAGATTGTAGTAGGTGGGTTCCTTCTTATTCAGGAGACACGCACCACAGGAGAAAAGGAATTGTTCGATTAGGCATTCTCGCGCATCGATACGTGTGTCGCCCCACAAGCTGCTGTGTGCATTGAAATCGCCAAGAACGAGGTAGGGTTCTGGTAATTCATCTATAAATGACTGAAATTCATGCTTGTGTAAAGGATAATGTGGGGGTATGTAGAGTGAGCAAATGGTTATGAGCTTACCCAGAAGTACAGCACGAACGGCTACCGCCTCAAGTGCCGTATCGAGTGGAAGTTGCTGACAGACTACACTTCTGTCGAGTATGATGGCCACACCACCAGATGATGCGGCAGAATCCTCGCGATCTTTTCGGAAAACAATATTCTGACGTAGGAAGTTGGTGTTTCTGGAGTTTAGGTGTGTTTCTTGAACACACAGCACCTTTGGAATAAATTTATTGATAAGTTCTTGGGTCTCGTCTAGGTTGTGGATTAGTCCCCTAACATTCCACTGCATTATTGTGTTCATGTTGGAGGAAAATAAAAGGTGCTGTGTGTCTGAAGGGAAGTGTACAGCCTATTTTACAGAGCCTTTTCCAGGCGCTGTACCTGGTGTCTTATCTTTTTGGAGCATTCTTGGGAGAGTCACCTCTCCCTAGGCACTCCGTGTGCCGTCTCAGAAGGAGTTGTGTCCATTGCCTCTTGTGAGGCGTTGGACTCTCACTCTAGCGAGCGATGTGTACGTCGGTTTGGCTTCGCCTCGGAAGACGAAGCCTTTGTCCCCACCAGTGCGGAGGTTGATGGTGCCTCCTTAGCCTCTGTGCTATCCTGACTGCTGCCAGAGCTAGCAGGGGCCACTGGTGTGGCCAAGTTCGGTGATGGCAAGGCAGCCTTGGCTGCTCCCACCATAGGGGCGGCTGCCACAGCCGGCTGCTCGCTGCACGCGGGCCGGGCAGGTGGCAGAACTTGGTGCGACACTGCCCCCTGACGCGTCGCCTCGGCATAAGTTGTACTGTGGAATGGTGAGCACCTTTTACGTGCTTCCTTGAAAGATATGTTGTCACGCACTTTGAGAGTGATTATTTCCTTTTCTTTTTTCCAGTTCGGACAAGATCTGGAGTAAGCTGGATGTTCACCACCATAGTTTACACAGTGAGGTGTCACTTCACAGTTGTCTGAGGCAAGACCTTGCACTCCACATTTTGCACATGTGTCTACTATGGCAGCTCTGCGAGCCGTGGCCAAATCTTTGACACTGGAAGCATCTTCGTGGATTAGGTATGTAGGGTCTGACAGCTATCTTTGTGTATCCGGTTTCTATGGTTTGCGGCAGATCGCAAGTTGCAAACGTCAGGAGGAGGTGTTTGGGAATTTCTTTATTGTCTCTTCTGATAACGATGTGCTGTACGTTTGTTACGTTTTGCTCTTTCCAGCCTTCCAATAGTTGAGTTTCGGACAAGTCGATGAGATCTGCATCGGACACTACTACACGTGCTGTGTTCATAGACCAATGCGGTGAAACAGTAACAGGTATGTCGCCAAATGCCACAAGCTTGTTCATTTTACTGTGCTGCTCTTTATCACGGATCTCAAGGAGGAGGTCCCCGCTCGCCATTTTGGTGACCTTATAACCAGGGCCAAGGGCTTCAGTCAGGCCTTTTGCAACTAGAAAAGGTGATACGGTTCCTATCTGGTTTCTCTGTTTTTTCACTGTGAACAACATGGAAACGAGTAAAAATTTCTCTAGGTTTGAATAGGCTTAATAGTTCTTCGGTGTGTCCCCTCTTGTGAGGGTGATGATCAAGTAATCGGGGAAATGCAGGCGGTCCCATATTATTTTCGTTTACTTCGGCAGCAATGGCGGCCACCCATCACGGAGCTCAACTAGGGGATGCTGCAGTACTTAACATGTAAGGCTGCAGACGCCAGCCGTGCATTGCTGCTATAACCCAATATAATATACCCAAGAGAGGGCACATACACAAGGTTAACCCAAGCCACCTACGAAAACGTGGAACTAACAGAAGAGAAGAGGAGACAGGACAATAAAGAAAGGAGATGGGAAAGAAAAAAAGTCAGAGAGGGGGATAGGAAAAGGCGACCAGCCGATTTCCCCCGGGTGGGTCAGTCCGGGGGTGCCGTCTACGTGAAGTGGAGGCCAAAGAGGTGTGTTGCCTCTGCCGAGGGGCCATAAAGATCCGAACACCCGGCATCGGCTCCAACCCCCAGGATCCTCTTTTCCCCAGACACTGCGGACACACCGCAGTGGAAGCACAGAGGCCAATGGTCCGGTGTGCGCCAAACATCCGACATCCGAGAGGTCATGCGCCGATCGTCAGCGTAATATACCGGTTGCTCCTGCGGAAACACAGCGGGAGGAGCGGTGGAGGGAAACGCTGGAGGCGCGCGTTGTTCTGCGATGTATGGTACCGGTTGTGCAGATGAAAGCGTAACCGAATGAGCTGCGTGAACTAACAGCGGGGGTGGTGCAGGGAGTCTCAGGGCTTCCGCGTAGGTCACATGGCGGTGTTCAGTAGGTGCAGGCACGGTGTAAGCAAGAGGACAGGTCGACCAGAGTGCTTGGTGAACTTCATCTTTTACGACATTCTCAATAGAGCCCACCACCGCTTGTGACGTGCCGAAAGCCTTCTGTATTTCTTCGCGCACGACAGCGCGGATTAGTTCGCGAAGGTGGTCATCATTGCTTCTGGTGGCCGTGAAAATATCGGTGGTGGATGTCACGTTCACGTACTGTTCATAGAAAATCGATCGTTGCTGAAACATCTTTTCTATACTTACAGCCTCAGATAAAAATTCGGCGACAGTCTTCGGAGGGCTCCGCACAAGACCAGCGAAGAGCTGCTCCTTCACTCCTCGCATCAGGTGACGCAACTTCTAGTTCTCGGTCATTCCCGAGTCTGCTCGTCTGAAGAGGCGCATCATATCTTCGACGAACGTGGTAACACTTTCGTTGGGAAGCTAAATGCGGACCTGGATTGCTCGTTCGCAGCGATCAGCACTGGCGTAGGCGTCTAGTAACTGACGACGGAACTCAGGCCACGTCAGTTGCTGCTCACGGTTTTGGAACCATGTGAGCGCACCGTCTTCCAGGCAAAAGTAGACACTTCAAAGTTTAGTTGTGTTGTCCCATTCATTGCATTCGGCCACGCACTCGAAGTCAGCCATCCAGTCTTCGACGTCTTCGAAGACCTTGCCATGGAACGGCTTTGGAACCCGTGGATTTTGAAGTGTGTACCAGTTCGTCACCGCAGCGCTTTCCATACCGGTTAAGATGGTCTGAAGCGCTGCGGGGTCCTCAGGAGGCAGTCCCCGGATCCTGCGGCTGGCCCGGTGGACCGGCGTATCGATTGGCACGGGGGTAGTGGTTCCACTGCCAGGAGTCTGCGACATGGGTGAGGAATACCCAGCACCTCCACCACTTTGTCACGTGCCTTGTGAGAGAACGGGCGACGCGACCTTTATTGAGCGTAGCGGCTCCTGGAAAGCACGGCGCTGGGGGCTGGCTATCGAGCGGGCAGAGATGATGATGATGATGATAACCTCAGCATATGGCTCGTACCCACTCCGGGGGATTGGCCCAAGAATTGGGCACCTGAACTTTTAGATACGGTTTTTGAAACTACTGTTACAGTGCAATTTTGAAATCAGAACAGACAGAATAATTTTCCTATACTGCACTTTTTATAATATAGATGTCATGCTATATCTCTAATTTATTTATTTATTTAGTTAGTTCAGTACTCTCAGGGCCAGAGGCATTACAGAGAGGAGGGGCATACAAAATTGGCGGCAGTTTCCTTAAATTTGTTGACGTCGGTGATGGCAGCGATGAAGGCAGGGAGATTGTTCCAGTCATTTCCAGTTCGAGGAATAAATGAATTTATGCAAAGCCTAGTTCGGCCTTGCGGTATTCCTACCTTGAAGTTGTGGTCAATGCGTGAAGATATATAAGATGGAGGGAGGAGTAGCTTATCTTTGAGAAAAGGGTTAGTATAATAAATTCTGTGGAAAAGACATAAGCAAAAATATTTACGGCGCAGAGAAAGAATGGGAAGACCAAGTGCAGATTTCATTGCAGATACGCTTGCTGTTCGGGAATAATTTGAAACAATAAAGCGGGCGGCGTGATTTTGAACAGACTCTAAAGTGTTAATTAAAGTTATCTGATTAGGATCCCAAATGGAGCAAGCATATTCTAGTTTAGGTCTTATTAATGTCCTATACAGATGAAGCTTAACGGTGCTATTAGAAGCTGTGAAATGGCGCCGTAAGAATCCGAGAGTGCGGTTAGCCTGGTTGCATATGTAGTTCACGTGCATTTTCCAGGGCAGATTGTCTGTTAAGTGAATACCAAGATATTTGTACGATGAGATAGGTGATAGGAGAGAGTTATTGAGAAGATAGCGAGGGGTGTATTCAGGAGGACGGCTGGAAATATGCATATGTTTGCACGTAGTGGTGTTAAGCGTCATGAGCCATTCGCTGCACCATGAAGAAATTGCGTCCAAGTCTGATTGCAAACATGCTTCATCAGAGGGATTAGTAATTGAACAATAAAGCACACAGTCATCTGCGAAAAGATTTATATGGGAGATAACGTTGTTAGGAAGATCATTAATATAATTTAAGAACAGGAGAGGACCTAACACAGAACCTTGAGGTACTCCAGAGGTTACGGAAACAAGAGGTGAGTCATAATCATTAACTGAAACATATTGACTACGGTTGGAAAGAAAACATTTAATCTAGCCTAATACTTGATCGTTAATATTAAGAGCACCGAGTTTAATTAGCAATAGATCGTGAGAAACAGTGTCAAAGGCCTTAGCAAAGTCTAAAAAAATGCAATCCACAATAATGTTAGCATCCATAGCGTGAAATAAATCATTAGTGAAAGAAAGGAGATGTGTCTCACACGAAAAAAATTTTCGGAAGCCATGTTGACATGAATTGAAAAACTTCTTAGATTCAAGGAAGGTAATAAGATGAGAATAAATAATGTGCTCAAAAAGTTTACAGGGAACGCTCGTTAATGAAATGGGCCGATAGTTAAGTATTGAAGCGTTACTACCTGATTTATGCAATGGAACCACCTTCCCCACCTTCCAATCAAGAGGGATGGAACAACTCTGCAATGACTGTTCAAAGATTTCACGAAAAATCAATGATGAGCAGGTAGATGTACTTTTCAAGAACTTCGTTTTAATGCCGTCGATACCTGAACAAGATGAAATCCTCTGTCTTTCAATTAAACATGTTACGCCAACAGAATCAATGGTTATTGGATCCATGGGTAAAAAATCAGATGTACAAGGCTGAGGGAAAACATTCAGCAGGGTACACGAAAAACACGAGGCAAAAAAATCATTTACCACTTTGCAGCAGTCACTCTGGTGTATCGGAGTGTTGTGATCATCGCAAAGATCTACTGTATTCGGCTTATTCCCGCTGACCACATTCCAAAATTTTCTTCGATTATCTCTAAGAAGGAACGGGAGCGTGTGCTGGTAGAAATTTTTTTTTACTTCAGACGAAATTTGTTTGTAATCCGTCTTAGCGGTGGCGTAAGCGTGCCAGCGTTCGGCCGTTTGGGTTGCCTTGGCCCGCCGGAATACAGTTGAAACCCGCAATAACGAAATCGGCGGGGAAAGCACAAATGTTCGCTATTGCGGGAATTTCGTTGGCGCGAGAATGCGGCAGAAAAGACACGGAATTTACAAAAAACACATTTTATTTCCAAAAGTCAGTTAGTTTGCTTTGGCGGGCCTTACCATGCAGCAATTTCATGCCTCTCGACTCACACTGTAAGAAATGGTCCATCGCCACGTCGTCGTCGTGCTCGCCGAAAAACGAGCGAATTGTGTCGAAGGCATTCAGCACATCCTGCGGGCTTGTTGTTTTCTCTGGCTGCTCCGGTCGTTGCTCATCGGGATCGCCCGCCTCGCACACGCTACTGATGATGGCTTCATCAGTCACTTCCTCGTGCACGACGACGCCTTCGTCCGCGTAAACGAACTCATGGACGCTGAGGCCATCGGGAATCTCGTTTGCCACGGCACAAAGTTCGCCCCATGCACTGGTCAGTGACGGCGGCACTGCGCTGTCACCGTCATCAAGTGCGCCTACAGGTGAACCTTCTTCCGGCTCCGCTGGATCAGCGCATGATGCCTGCGGTGTGACAAGGCCGGCGTGTGTGAAGCAATTGGTTATCATGGCTGGACTCGTCGCAATCCATGCGGCGGCGATCATCTCTAGCGCCATGAACATGTCCACGTCAGTGGGGCGCTTCATCTGTAGATTTAGCAGCAAACGCTGAATCAGCCTCTCTCTGTAAGCGCACTTCACGCTGCGAATAACACCCTGATCGAGGGGCTGCAACACCGAAGTGCAGTTTGGTGGAAAGAAAACGAGACGCACGTTTCCGAGCTGCACTTCGACGTGATGGGCGCTACAGTTGTCGAGAAGAAGGCAGACCGACCTGTTTGCCTTCCGCATGTCGGCATCGAAGGACTGGAGCCAGCTGCTAAAAATGGCCCGCGTCATCCATTACTTCAAGTTCGCGGTGTAGCTTACTGGCAGCCTGCGATTCCCCTTGAAACAGCGGGGCTTCTTGCTTCTGCCAATAACGAGCAGCGGCCGTTTATCTGTGCCATCCATATTGGCGCACAATAAAATCGTCACGCGCCGCTTGCTGTGTTTGCCACCATGGCACTTCTGGCCTTTGAAGTCCAAGGTCTTGGATGGTAGCATTTCATAAAATAGTGCCGTTTCATCGGCATTATAGATGTCTGAGGGCTTGTACTGGCTGAGCAGTTCCTTGTTGCTCAGCAGCCACGACGACGTTGTCACCGAGTCGACGGCTGCTGCCTCCCCGGAGATGACTTTGGCTACGATGTCGTGGCGAGCTTTGAAACGGCTCAGCCAGCCGGGACTCGCCTTAAAGTTGTCGTGGCTGAGCATACAAGCGAAGTCCAGCGCCTTCTGTTGCAGGATCCTGCCAGATAAGGCACCTTGTTGGCACGCTGTTCACAAAACCACGCGAACACCGCCTTGTCCACGTCCGGGAACGCTGCAGCCGCCACGGTTTTCTTTCTTGCACTCGCGCCGTTTTCAAGCGCACCAAGAATGGAGGCCTTGTTCTTGAGAATCGTGGACAGCGAGCTGCAAGCAATGCCGAATTCTTCGGCGATGTCCATTTTTTTCCTGCCCTTTTCCACCTCACCGATGATTGCAGCCTTATCTTCCAGCGCGATGAACTTCCGCTTTTTCGTTGGAGGCGGCATCTTCGCAGGCAGAGAAATCGGACAAAGCAATCGCAACACACAGTTCACGTTGCACCAAGCCACCAAGCGACCAAGCAAACGCTCGACAAATGGCTCCACACACGCGACCATGTGCGCGCAAAGCCGACAAAGCCAAGCACAGAGCCAAGCCAAGGAATGTGGATTTTCCCCTCGATTTGGCTACGTAGTCCGCGATAACGAGCAGGTGTTTCGGCAAGCTATCATCATCATCATTGTCGCCAGCTTTGTTTTTTTTTGTAAACAATGATGGCGGCTGCTTCTCAAGTGCGCTGTAGCGATAGTTTTGCACAGTTTAAGTGTAGCATGAATGCATTTCAGCAGTTTTCGAATGTAGTTAATGTTGCGAGAGTAAATTATTTGCGCACTCGTGTTTCAAAAATTTCGTTAATGAGGGACTGCGGTACGAATATCTTTCGTAGTCGCGAGTTACGAAATGCATTGACTCCTATGGGCGTTCGCCGGTGCTCCGAAAATATTTCGTTGCGGTGAGAATTTCGTTCCCTCGGGATTTCGTTATCGCGGGTTTCGACTGTAGTCTTTTTTTCTTGTTCAGCAGGCGCCGCAGGCGTGTGTTAAACCAGGGAGCATGAGAGTTAGATATAATACGTTTCTGAGGGATGAATTGATCAAATAAAAAATTTACTTTTTCTTTGAATAAGGTCCAATTTTCATCAACGCTGCACGTGTGGACACTTGGAATAAACTGGGTGACAAAATCCATTAGTTCGCGGTTTATAGACTTAAAGTCAGCATTTTTATAGTCTCGGATAACTTTTGGTGTTTTGGTAGCGGGAACAGACGTGCGTAGTTCAAAATAAATGAGGCAATGATCACTCAAACCAGGTAAATATCTTAAGCAGGAAACAAGCTGGGGTGTAGTAGTGAGAAGGAGGTCAAGAATGTTAGCAGAATGCTGAGTAGATCGTGTAGGCTGAAGGACAAGTTGCTTAAAAATAAAATCCAGACAGAGGTTGATGAAGAGAGAGCACTCAGATGAGCAGTCAGATGAGGGAGGAGAGTCATGCCAGTTAATTGTTGGAAAATTAAAATCACCAAGAAGGAAGAGTGGGCATGAAGGGAACCGGACAATTAACTCATTTATTACGTCATGTAAATCTGAATTAAATGTCAAGGGTGAACTGGGCAGCCGATAGCACACACAAATATAAAATCACGATATCCCAGAGTGACACGCGTACACACGATTTCCAAATGAGTAGCAATATTTATAACACAACTCAAGCCGTCACATACGGCGATCAACACTCCGCCACCCGAGCGCGAGATACGGTCACAGCGAAAAAAATTTGAAAACTCTTTCACATTCAAGGATTTCATAATCTGCAATATCACTCGAGAGCCAAGTTTCGGTCAAGATAACAATGTCAGCTGAACACGAATCAATGGCTGAAGACAGGTCATCACGTTTATTACGCACACTGCGCACATTGGAGAAAAGGAAGGAAATTGGTTTAGCGACAGGACGAGCAGGTAGCTATAGCGATGAACTACTAGTGGCAAATGAAGCATTCGGGATAATATTCGTCGAAGCCGAAACAACAGATGTGCCTCTGATCTCGCTGGAACGCCTTTCGGCAATATCTACTTCACAAACACGATTGGTGGTGGAACAATAGACGTAGCATTTTTTCTTGATGTACAATCGGTTCAACCGCAAGAGATACTTCTCTCCCGAAGCCTTACCGAATTCAGCCGACTTTTTGCGGGACTGGCGTGTGGCGCGAGAGAAGTCTTCACTAAATGATACTGTGCCATTTTTGAACTTTGTACGTTGCGATATAATCTTGTCTCTTAATTTGGGAGAACCAAATTTAACAATAATGGGTCGACATTTCTCCGATACCTACAAGCCCAGTCTGTGAGCACAATGAATACCTTCATCGGGAAAAGATAGATCTAGTTTGTCTGAAAGAATTTTGCGAACGTGTTCTTCAGACTCGGCCCAAGTTTCAGAGCTAGTGTCCGGGATACCGAAGAAAATCAGGTTATCTCGACGGGAGCAATCCTCGAGATCGTCTAGCCGTGAATTTAATGTACCTGACTCCGTACGAACAGCCTCGGATATGGCATCATTAAACGCAGGAACACCTTCACTGTCCAGTGACAGTACCTGGGATTCGACAGCCGCAAGCCTGCTAGTAAGGTCGCATACTTTCTGCTCTAGTTCAAGTTGGTTCGCCTTTAGCTGTGTTAAAGTATCCATCAACTCACTGTGACGGGCATCTGATTTTTCAGACAAGGCAGCAATAGCAGCTAGCACATCAGCATTTGGATTAGCATCGGTTGGTCCCGGATTTGACTCAATGTCGCCTGCTAACAGCAAAAACTTAACAACATGTATGCAATCATATATTGTAGAAACTAACACTAGTGGGCAGGGGAAGAGCAGCGTACAAATGTTGCTGGTACGTTTAGCATGCAAGGAAGGACAGTCACCAACCTGTACAGCAAGGAAGCAGAACGGGTTGTCAAGCGTGCGCATGGTGGCCACTCTTCTTTACCCACTGAAGAAGTCATTGGAAACGCAGGCTTTTATATGTTCGGTTGTCGCCGATGATGTGCCGGGGGCGCAAGGTGGCGTTCGTCGCAGTATTACGTTGGCGATAGCGTTGAAATCTTCGGTCCAGTTTGCTGCCACAGAGCACGGTGACGTTGCAGCGATGTCGGCATATCCCCGGACTGGAGCAGATAGCCACGTGCCAAGAAGAACTGGAATCTGTACAGCAAAGAAGCAGAACGGATTGTCAAGCGTGCGCATGGTGGCCACTCTTCCTTGCCCACTCATTGCCCACTTCCTTGCCCACTCATTGTAAAAGTATGGATTTAAAATTTTATTCGTTTTGTTGATTGAATGAAACCACAAACAGCATCAAACACGTCCCTGTGGCTAAAGCCGAATACCGAGGCACCGAAAGAGAGTACTACTTCTGATGTTAAATTTACCCCTAATTTAGCAAGCGGAATTTCAAGAAGTCTTTTTATTTGTAATTTATACCGACGACATTAAAAAGTAGTGTTCTACGGTTTCTATTTCTAGACAGAATGGACACAGCGGCGATATCGCCAGACGAGCCCTGTGTAAATATAGGTTTAATGGTGGGACACAGCAGCGTAATTTTGTGATTATTACTTCCGATTGTCTTGATGGACACCAATGTATATTCCACGGAAATTTGAGGTGCTGAAATTCAGTCCGTGATGTTATTGTTTCAATTATATCTCTACGAATTGAAAAATTCTGATATCTGATCGCAGTTATTCGTGCCACCACTGGAAGGACCGATATTATTGGTCCATTCAGGCAGAGAAGCATGCGGGCAGAAAAGCACGCACACTTCTTTCTTCTTGTCCATGCCTGACTCTTAGCACAGACCCACTACTGCTGGTGGCAATATGAACGTAACAATCAACAACTTCAAGCAGAATCTTAATACAACTAAACAAATCATACTTTGAAGATTCCCGATCTGAAATTTTCAACAAATTGTTCTGGTATGTGTTCTCAAATGCCTGCTCTCAGCAAGCAAACTCGCATCTTCAATTTCTCTAAAGGCAATATCAGCTTTCCCAAGAATGGTTTGGCGTGCAGATAAAGTGGATAATGCATGGCAAACATCATAGCACTCTTACTTGTTAACGAGTGGGCTCTCTTGCAGCCATGAAATTATGAGAAGCAGACACATTATACATTGAAACAGGTTTTATGAAGTGTTGCATGTTTCCCGGGCTTCTTTTCCAGTTGTGAGAGCCACCTCCACTACACAAATGATTGACGAGGATAAAAAATAATTTCAACATGCTAACCATAAGTTGGTCAATTGCTAGCAACCAGCAGGCTGTTTGAGCTCATAGCTTGCCTCGTGCAAATCAACAATGCTACAATATTTGCTTTGCCCCAGCCACTTAACAATGCAATGTACTCTCAGCCCTTGCGCTTAGTTTTTCTGCTTTGGAAACAGTTACCGTGTTCAGCTGGCGTCGAGAAGGGGGACAAAATACTGCATGCAACACTGATCTCTTCTATGTTTTGCTGGATGCCGCTTTGCCGCTCACGGAGCTGGGTGCAGGTGAAGCCAGCAGAAATGTGGTGGTGTGCAGCGGCTTGTCCCGGAAGCAGGGTGTATGCTGGTGCATGCGGTCACTAATATTGCTGCCGTAAAGGTTTTTCTACGTGGTTTTCAGCATTTTAGTACGTCTCTACATGCTTGGTAAGAGCTTTTACGATGTTCTGAACCTGTATGCAATAGATTTTTCTTACAGAAAGTGTTTTCTCATTCATCAGTGTTTAGAGCGCGCGCCACTCATGTTAGGGACACCGTCGGTGCTGTGATGGAAAATTCTAGACGTCTTCTCAAAATACTTCTCTGGCGGGCCAACAGTGCGTTTATTGCTGGGGTAAAGATGATTATATAGCAAACAGATGTGACATAACAGGTCACGCGTGCATCGTACTTGATGCTTAGCAGGGTGACGTCATGCTTACATGGCTCTGCTACATCTTCCGTTTTCTAGATTTTTAATATTTAACGTCTCTCGGCCTGCAGGTATCGGCAGGGCTCGCGTCATTGCCTTGTGCTTCGGCGTAGTGCTTGCGCAGGTTCTGCGGAGTATTCTGAGAGCGGCTGAAGGGCTGCGCAGGCATCCTGGGAGTGTAATCCTGATATGCTCTCTTGTGTGACGAACTTCTTGACTGCCTACCATTTGCAGAACAGCAGAGCGAGGTTCATCAGCTGCAGGGTTTGTACAGGTTTCCAAGGCAAAAATTCAAGGATATTCCAGGACTTTCCAGAACCTGTCATAGGTTTTTCAAGGACTCGAAGCGGCGTCTAAAGTATGATTTCTTTCAGTTTCAGTTTATTATCCATTCAATACAATGATTATGTAAACGATACTATACAGACGAGGGTCCCAAAGTCAAAGACTGCAACGGGACCCTCGGTTCAAATTTTAAAAAATGTGTACAAAGCATGGGTTAAAGCAGCAAAATTAACAACGTTGAAGTAAGACAAAAGAATGCGCAAAATACAACACAATGGTAAGATACAAAAAACAAGGAAATGCCTATATCAACAGGCGTAATTATACAGAACATATTATCGAGCATGAAACTATTTACAAAGAATAAAACACTTCAATTCATGTTTGAATGTATTAATTACTCTAACATTTCCAAAAATGACTAGTTTTTGCACTTACAATAAATAAATGTACTATGACAAAGAAGTCTGGCACGGCTGTGGACGACACGAAGGACGCCGACAGAAAGACACAACTGCGTAGGCTTAGCCAGGCGCACCAGGAACAGCGTCGAGCCCGAGCCCCACTTCAGTAGCGCTGGCAATCCGGCTGCGGAGCTCTGCACGGCGTACTTCTTCTTCCTTACATCTTTCCCCCTCGCTGAAGACAGAGCCGCACAGGAGGCCTAAGGCGTCGTAAGGACGAAGGGCTCGTGATACGGCTTGAGCCGATCGACATGGACAGTTTCGCGGCTTCGGCGACGCAGGTCCGTAGGAGGCGTCAGAGCTTCGATGACGTAGTGCACCGGAGAAGTTTGCTGTAGAACCCGGTAGGGTCCATGGTATCGGGATACAAACTTGGAGGAGACAAGTGGTGTCGAAGTAGGAGGCACCCACAACCAAACGAGAGCGTCAGGCGAAAACTGGTTGTGGGGGCGCCCGTCGTCATGACGAAATTTCTGTAGCGCTTGTTCTTGCGTTGTTAGAGAGCGAGCTAGTTGCCGACATTCTTCTGCATACCGGGCGGCTTCGGAAACCGGTGTACCATCTGATAAGTCGGGACGGTAAGGAAGAATAGTGTCAATCGGAAATGACGGTTCTCGGCCGTATAGAAGAAAGAAGGGAGAAAAGCCCGTCGTTGCCTGGGGTGCCGTATTGTAGGCGTACGTGACATAGGGAAGGATGAGGTCCCAGTTTGTGTGGTTGGAGGCGACATACATCGAAAGCATGTCGCCAAGAGTTTGGTTAAACCGCTCTGTCAATCCATTTGTTTGCGGGTGATATGCGGTGGTACAGCGATGAATAATGCGGCATTCAGTGAGAAGTTCTTGAATGACATCGGCGAGAAAGACGCGACCTCGGTCGCTCAGGAGTTCGCGGGGGGCACCGTGACGGAGAACGAAGCGTTGAAGCAGAAAGGAGGCAACGTCACGAGCTGTCGCGGCTGGTAGAGCGGCCGTTTCTGCATACCTCGTGAGGTGGTCTATGGCTACAATGACCCAGCAATTGCCAGCAGCTGTGTATGGCAGAGGCCCGTATAGGTCTATTCTAACGCGGTCAAAGGGTCGCGAAGGGCACGGTAAAGGTTGCATTGGTCCAGAAGAGCGGCAAGGATCAGGCTCGCGGCGTTGACATTCTGTGCAAGAGCGAATGTACTTTTGCACAAATGTGTACAT
Organism: Dermacentor silvarum; assembly: GCF_013339745.2. NCBI lineage: Eukaryota > Metazoa > Arthropoda > Arachnida > Ixodida > Ixodidae > Dermacentor > Dermacentor silvarum. Next base: position 317,283,826 of record NC_051154.1, read on the forward strand.
ACCGCGCCAGTAAAACCTATGACGTAGTCTGGTGTAGGTCTTGAAGAGGCCAGCGTGTGCACCCTGAGGGTCGGCGTGGAAAGCGGCGCATACATCAGTGCGGAGCTGCCGGGGTATGACAAGCAGCCATTTGCGGCCGTCGGAACTGTAGTTACGGCGATAGACGATTCCGTCGCGGATGGCGAAGTGCGAAGCTTGTCGGCGGAGCGCTTGGGATGGTGGGCGTGCAGGTGAATCAGAGATGTAATCTATCAAAGATGAAATCCAGGAGTCCTTGCGCTGCTCCAAAGCCATGTCGACAGAAGCGAATGGGGGAACTGGGTCATCTAGAACGGAGACACTGACAATTTCGGCGTGGACAGGCGAGCGCGAAAGAGCATCGGCATCGGCGTGCTTCTTGCCGGAGCGATAGACAACACGGATGTCGTACTCTTGGAGCCTCAGTGCCCACCGGGCAAGGCGGCCGCAGGGATCCTTGAGGGACGACAACCAGCAAAGTGTGTGGTGATCGGTAACGACATCGAAGGACCGGCCGTACAGGTATGGGCGAAACTTTGTAATGGCCCAGATGATCGCTAGGCATTCTTTTTCAGTGACTGAATAATTCGCCTCAGCTTTGGTGAGAGTGCGGCTCGCGTAAGCAACAACATATTCCTGGTAGCCGGGCTTTCGCTGGGCGAGCACAGCGCCAAGACCAACGCCGCTAGCATCCGTATGGATTTCCGTGGGAGCAGTGGGATCGAAATGGCGCAGTATCGGTGGTGTTGTAAGCAGGCGCCGTAGCGTCGCGAAGGCCTCGTCGCAAGGCGGTGACCATGCGGAAAGATTGGGGTCTCCCCGAAGAAGCTCTGTCAGCGGTGCCATAATCGAAGCGAAATTTCGAATGAAGCGGCGGAAGTACGAGCAGAGGCCAATGAAACTACGCAAGTCTTTTAGAGTCGTCGGCCTTGGGAATTCTTTAACAGCACGGAGCTTGGTGGCATCGGGGAGAACGCCATCCTTCGATACGACATGTCCGAGAATTGTCAGCTTTCGTGCACCAAAATGACATTTTTTCAGGTTGAGTTGGAGGCCAGCGTCACTGAGACAGCGTAAAACCTGCTCCAAGCGATGAAGGTGAGTAGGAAAATCTGGTGCAAACACTACTACATCATCCAAATAACACAAGCACGTGTTCCATTTGAGGCCTCAAAGAATAGTATCCATCATCCGCTCAAAAGTGGCGGGTGCGTTGCAAAGGCCGAATGGCATCACACGAAATTCGTATAAGCCATCTGGTGTGATGAAAGCAGTTTTAGGCTTATGGTCTGCAGCCATAGGCACTTGCCAATAACCAGAGCGTAGATCGAGGGAGGAAAAGAACTCTGTGCCTTGTAAGCAGTCTAAGGCGTCATCGATCCGTGGCAATGGATAAACATCCTTTCGAGTTATTTTGTTTAGGCGACGGTAATCCACGCAAAAGCGGATCGAGCCATCCTTCTTTTTAACCAAAACAACTGGCGATGCCCATGGACTGTCGGACGGTTCAATGACACCGCGCTGCAGCATTTCACCTACTTGCTCATCAATGACGCGTCGTTCTGTCGACGATACGCGGTATGGCCGCTGCCGTAGCGGTGAGTGAACACCGGTGTCAATCCGGTGACATACAGTCGTCGTTCGACCCAGGGAAGTGCTATGGCTGTCAAAAGCAGGGCGAAATTTCTCAAGGAGACGGAGAAGGTCATGGCGTTGCTTGGGGTTTAAGGCGCTGTCGATGACGTGGCTGAAAACGTCTTCAGGCGATGTGGCAGGTGCGGGATTACCGGAGAGGGTGTTGACCTCGGACGATCCAAGAAGTTCCAACGTGGTAATGGTGTCGTAAGGCTCCACAGTGCCGAGAGATTCACCGCGAAGCAACGTAATCGGGAATGGGAAGTGGTTGTATACAGGAAGGTGAGTCGCGCCTGCTTGAAGGCCAAGCAGCGCGGTTGGCAGTGGTGAGATGTGGCGATGAACGAAAGCAGTGGAAGGTGTGAAGAGTACGATAGAGTCGCAGGCAACGGAACAGGACACAGGTGCCAGAACGGATGCGTGCGGAGGTATCTGGAGGTCGTCAGTGAGGGACAACTTGGTGCGGGAAAGCGAAACGTCGTCAGATATGGCATTTCCAAGCGAAGAGAAGGCGACTTCTGCACGGGAGCAATCAATAACAGCTTGGTGATGGGAGAAAAAATCCCAACCTAAAATAATATCGTGGGAACAGTGGGGAAGAACGACGAACTCGACCAAGTAGAGCACTCCTTGAATTTCAAGTCTGGCGGTGCACGCAGCCACTGGCTGGACGTGCTGTGCTGTGGCCTTGCGGAGTAAAGGACCGAAGAAAGGCGTCGTGACTTTTCGTATTGAGCGGCATAGTTTTTCGGCAATCACAGATATGGCGGCACCTGTGTCAATGAGGGCAAGCACAGAGACACCTTCAACAGCGACATCAATAACGTTGGGCGGCGAAAGAAGAGGGCTTGAGCGTTGCGACGATGACGCAGTTCTTGCCTCGGGAACTGCGCCACTTAGTTTTCCGTGTCAGCGGTAGAGGGACGTCGACGCATCGGGGAGAGCGAGCGACGACGAGGAGAAGGAGAACGGCGGTCAGAAACTGGGTGATGGCTTGGGCGGGGAAGGGGTAAATCGCGGTCTGGAGCGTAAGACAATGGATGGTCGTACGCTGCTGTGCGTGGGTCATCACGTGGATGAAGTGGACGGCGGCGGCACAGGCTTGCAACGTGTCCGGCAATACCACACGAATAGCAGATGGGCCGATTGTCCGCTGTGCGCCAAGGATTTACTCGATGCACCGGAGGTCGTGAGGGCGTGGAGGTAAAAACAGGGCTAGGCATCGGAGGCGGAGCCCGGAACGTCGGTGGGCGTGGTCGTGCGACGGCGTCGGCGTAAGTCAATGGGGTGGTGAGTTGAGGCGCCCGCTCCAGAGGAAGAACTTCGGACACTTGTTCTTCTATAACGTGTCGTAGGGTCGGACTAAGGGACGAACTTGACTCCGGCGGGTTGTTGGAGATAAGGGAGAGCTGGCGAGCAACTTCTTCCCGGACGAATGCCTTGATCTGCGAGAGGAGAGTGGAATCTGGAAAAGGGGAGGTCAAGCCGGACAACGATTCCTGATGGGGATTAGGGCGGCGGGTGAGGAGGCGTTGAAGGCGTAGCTCGTCATAGCTTTGGCATAGTTCAATGACTTGGGCAACCGTAGAGGGGTTCTTTGAAATCAGCATTTGAAACGCGTCCTCGTCGATGCCCTTCAGTATTTGTTTGATTTTATTGCCCTCAGGCATGGATGCATCGACGCGTTTGCAGAGATCGATGACATCTTCAATATAGCTGGTAAAGGTCTCACCAGGCTGCTGAGCGCGCGACTGCAGACGCTGTTCGGCACGAAGCTTTTGAACAGCAGGACGGCCGAAGACCTTGCTGAACTTCGTCTTGAACACGGTCCAGCTTGAGACTTCGCTTTCGTGGTTTTGAAACCACAAGTGGGCAATTCCGGTGAGGTAAAATGGGACGGTGGTCAATTTCGTGATGTCATCCCATTTGTTGTTGCGACTCACGCGTTCGTATGATGACAGCCAGTCATCAACGTCGTGGTCATCACTGCCGCTAAAGATGGGAGGGTCCCGCTGACGAAGTGTGCCGGGGCATACGGAGGACTGGGGAGCAGCTGGTGGTAAGCTCGTGGCGCTTGCAGAGGTCATGGTAGCAGGGAGAATCCGGCTGCGCAATTCCAGGATGACAGAAGACCCAGCAAACCTCCACCAAATATGACAAAGAAGTCTGGCACGGCTGTGGACGACACGAAGGACGCCGACAAAAAGACACAACTGCGTAGGCTTAGCCAGGCGCACCAGGAACAGCGTCGAGCCCGAGCCCCACTTCAGTAGCGCTGGCAATCCGGCTGCGGAGCTCTGCACGGCGTACTTCTTCTTCCTTACAGTACGTATATCACAATTATAATACGAATGTCTAGCCTTGATAACTTCTCAAGATCACAACACAAAATGAACACTTACAAAAGCGGCTGAGATTTCTCCAGTATAGGCTGGGTAAAGTTCACCAAAAATTATTCAAAACATTCAGCATAGGGTTATTGCACTAAAATAAAAATAAATAGATGCATATCCCAATGATGTTAATAATGTCTAATGAACTTTGCAAGTTAACAACAATACAGAAAAAAAATTCACGAAACACAATGAATGCTCCCAACAGCTACTCTGACTTCTCCAGTATTAACTGGGCAAGTTTACCAAACATTTTCAAACCATTCAGTGTAATTTTGCTACACATCCATTATACAGTAGAACCCCACTGTTATGTTCTCGGGTGCTGCATTTTCCCGGCTGTTAAGTCGTTTTCGGCTGGTCCCGGCATAGCTCCCATAGGACCCAATGCATTGGTAACCCCGCTGTTGCGTCGCAACTGTGGGAGCGTTCCCGCATCGTTCATTGCGAACTGCTGGCCCGAGCGACAATGTTGACTTTTCATGTCGATTGGCTTGGTGGCTTGACGATGGGATTGGCCGCCCTAAGTGCCCGGGGCGACACCTATGACGTATTTTTGGTTCTGCCAGTAAAAGCATGGCCTTTGACATCTGTATTTCCTATCTAAGGATGGTGTCTATGATGTGTTGGGGCGCTAAAATTGGTTTTGGCGCATAGATGTTCCGTATAAACATCAAAACTGAGAGCTGGACCAGTTTGTGTGGTTCCATCTTAAGAAAAAACGAATGCGAAAAAGACGTAGATGAGCAAGAAACAACAAACGACCGTGTTCGTCGTTTCTTGCTTATCCCACGTCTTTTTCCCGCCAGTTTTCCGTAGTAAGTCCAAGGGCGATAACGCCGTCGCCACGCCGTATGCTGTATGTGCGAGTTAAAGCGTGCGTGGGGAGCCAACAACCGCAGCTAAATTTTGTGCGTGCAAATAAGATAAGCAGGGAGGAAGCGCGCCTTCTTCCGTCGTACTCTAGGCACCAGGGGGAGGGGGAGGAAAGGATAGCGGGCAGCGTTGTACTTTGGCATCAACTATGTACTTGCGGGGCGGCACGCGGTCGCGTGGGCCTTATCTTGAAAGTGACCTGCGTTGGAGGCAGGGTCTAGGCAGTGTAGGTGCGTCGGCGCCTCATAGCTTTGTACGCGCTGTGTGTTTTTAACGCTCCATTTAAAATTAAGTTATGGGGTTTTACGTGCGAAAACCACAATCTGATTATGAGGCATGCCGTAGTGGGGGACTCCGGAAATTTGAACCACCTGGGGTTGTTTAACGTGCACTTGGCACTCCGTTTGCATTGAAGTGATAGAAAGCACACTCACACCAGCGTTTCGAAAGCGAGTGCCCGCGCTCATCGAGTGTGATGTGTTTATCTTTGCCTGTGCGTGCTGACACCGTGCTTGTTCACAAGTTTATATGGCCGATTAAACTACTATCCTTGCTTTATATAGCTGTCTACTAATTTGCTATCGCAATCGATGCTTCGGCTTTTGGGCGAAACTGCGACTTTTTTTTCAAATGTAAGAATTAAATGAAAATTGTGTGCAGTTCACCACTACTCTCATTTTGCAATTTTGCCAATTTCTCGGCTCATGCGTTTCCCGGCTCTCACGTTTTTCTTTTGTTTATTTTACGGTCCTGTGAAAAACGTATTGGCGGGGTTCTACTGCATTATAACAAATAGATGTACTGTAAAATTCCGAGCAAGCGCCCCCCCTCGAGCAAGTCGAAATTACCGGCAAAGTTAGGGGGGGGGCGCTATCCCGGAACGGCACCAAAATTCAAGATGGCCACAACAAAATTTTCCCGCAAAAAAAAAAGAAGCGCAGTTGGAATAGCATTAAAATTTTATTGAACATGAACTTTATTAAGCCAAAGATTTGTTAGTGGTGTTTATAACTCTCAACACCACCGTTACTCAAAACCACCAAAAGAACTACAGAAAGCGCATCGACGCTGCACCGGCGCGTCGCCGCGACCGGCGACGCGAACATTGGTTATGCAGCTTCTATTCCAGGCAAAATTATGTCCGCGAGAGTAAATTGACGCGTAATGTTCACTTTATTAAAAACCATGTCCACAGTGAAACGTTTAGCACTAATGAGAGTTCCGATACAAGTGAAGCTCAGCTGCAGTGCATGGCTACCGACGGCGGACAGCGAACCGCGGCTCGGCCATGCTCGCATCGCAGCTGGTGGCGCCGCAAATATCAGCATGTTTTCTTCATCGTGTGAAATTATTGCGAGGAGAGGGTAAAGCCGCAACGACGGTAACAAAACATTGCTGCTTGGGAGCGTCGGCGGTTCGTTCTGAAGCGCCGTCTGCTACAGCCAAGGAGCCTGGACGTGATATTGTCGTGCATGGAACGAAGGACAGCAGGGCGTAGGTTTTCGAGCACCCCTAGAAGCAATGGAGGACCATCAGCTGAGTAATTTTTTTTGTATAGAAAGTCATTACGAAAAATAAACTGTGTTCCTACAGACTCACGTGCAGCTGCCCGCACAGATTGCAATGTAGGGTCGCAACGTTGCTCGCTCTCGAAGGTAATGAGGTCGGGAAACTCGGGGGAGATGGAAACGAGAAAGTCATCAAAGTCATCGTCGTCAGCCTTAGTGTGCGGCGAAGGGAGATGGGATAGGCAGTCAGCATCCGTGTGACATCGTTCGCTCTTGTAGGCGACGGAAAAGCTGTACTCTTGAAGGCGCAACGGCCAGCGGGCCAACCGACCAGATGGCTCGCGCAGCCCAACGAGCCAGCATAGTGAATGATGGTCGGTCACAATCGTGAACGCGCGGCCATGCAAATATGGAAGGAACTTCTGAATGGCGAAGACGACTGCTAGACACTCGAGTTCAGGAACGGTGTAGTTTCTCTCTGCTTTTGTAAGTGTCCGACTAGCATAGGCAATGACATGCTGGCGACCCCCGCAGTTCTGAACAAGCACAGCGCCAACACCCACACTACTGGCATCAGTGTGCAGCTCAATAGAAGCCTCCGGATCCAAATTCTACAGAACAGGTCCAGAAGTCAACAAAAACTTTAGCTGTTGAAACACAGAGTCACAATCAGCAGTCCACAAGTAGGGCGTCTTTGTGAAGGAGAGATGTCAGGGGAGAGGCAAGCTGTGCAAAGTTCTTGATAAACCGTCGAAAATATGAGCAAAGGCCCAAAAAACTTCGCAGGTCTTTCTACGTCTGTGGCTGTTGGAAGTCGCGAACCGCTATCTTTTCAGGGTCTGGGCGTATGCCGTCTTTGTCGACCAGAAAGCCTAGTACAAGCGCTTGATGCTCACCGAAATGACAATTTTTAGAGTTTAAAATAAGGCCAGCTTGCTGGATACAGTCAAGAACAACTGACAGGCGCTGATTGTGCTCGTGAAATGTCCTGCCATATATAATGACGTCATCTAAATAGCACATGCAAATTTCCCATTTGAGTCCACGGAGCACTGCATCCATAAATCGCTCGAATGTCGCTGGAGCATTGCATAAGCCAAAGGGCATAACGTTGAACTCAAAGAGGCCGTCAGGCGTTACAAAGGCTGTCTTCTCCTTGTCTGAGGGGAGCAGTGGAATTTGCCAATACCCTGACCGTAAATCAACAGAAGAGGAATACGACGCGGAATGGAGGAAGTCGACAGTGTCGTTGATTCGCAGTAGGGGGTACACGTCTTTCTTTGTGATGGTGTTTAGGTGGCGATAGTCCGCACAGAATCTCCATGAGTTGTCTTTTTTCTTGACAAGAATCACAGGAGCCACCCAGGGGCTACATGATTCCTGGATCACTTGCGTCCGTAACATATCTTCGACCTGCTCTGCGATGATTTTTTTCTCTGAAGGTGAAACCCAATAAGGCTTCTGGCGAATTGGCGTTACTTGCCCAGTATGGATGCGGCGCTGCATATGAGACGCCGGTGTTGTATGGGATGCTCGTTGGTCTTGAGCAAAATCAAACACTGTGCAGTAGCGAGCCAGCACTCCTTCAAGTAGACAATGCTCACTAGAAGATAGTCACTTGTTAATCATGCGCTTAAAGCCAGCAGAATAATCATGACTGGGATCAGGGGTAGATTTCTTTCCAGTAGTTGTCATTTTGATGGTTCCAATGCTGACAATGCCTTGTTCGTCAAAGCTCGCTAACTTAAGTCCAAGCGGCAAAGTTATCAATTGTGTTGACACGTTCACTGTCCACAAACGAGTACAACCATCAGTAGTGACCACGACGGAGCGGGGGACTATCACATTTTTCGTGAGCGCGTTATTATAATCGGGCTTGGCTAAACCACAGCAGGAACCCGTACGAGGGCGAGAAGAGTTCACGGGTACAAACATTGCTGTCTGAGGGGGCAAGCAGACATCTTGCGACACAGAGAGAATGTCCACGGCATCATTGGTGCTATCTGTTATGGGGGTTCGCGCATCGCGGCGAACAGAAATCGCGAAAAGTGCAACAATCCAAATTTTCCCCCCACTCAAGTAAGAAATCAATTCCTAATATAATGTCACGCGTTGCGGGTGCAAGCACAGTAAATTCCCTCCGAAATGTCTGGTTCCCTACCGTAATTGTAGCAGAACAAACACCAAGAGGGCGTAGCATTTCCCCGCCAACACCACAAAAGGTAGTGTTCCGATCCCACGAAAACATAACTTTTTGTCCGAGACGATTTCTGAAGTCCAGACTCATAACAGAAACTGCAACCCCGGTGTCAATTAAAGCAAAAGTACTCACATTGTCCACTGAAACACACACTTTGTTCTTAAACATGATCACACAAGGGGGTCTTGATGAAGATGAATGTATAGCGGCCTCACCCCCGTCGGTCGCACCACCTAGTTTCCCAGCGGCGGCGGTGACAAGCGACGACGAGGTGACAAAGAGCGCCGTTGTCGTGTCGGTGGTGGTGTGAGGCTGCGCTCGGAGACAGGAGAGTCACTGCAGTTAGCGCGTCCCTGCTGCAGCCGTTGGAAGGAACTGGGAAACTGCCAGGGCTTGTCAGCGGGCACTCAGAGGGTATAGGCATTAAACCATGAAGCACGCTGCTGGCGGCGGTGGCAATACCTAGCAATGTGTCCAGGCACACCATAGCTGTAGCAAATGCAGGAGTCACGGCTTGTCACGGGCGACACGGGTGAAAAGGAACTCGCAGGCTGGTTGTAGGAGGGAGACGGCCTCGGAACAAATTGTTGTGGTGCATCGTGTGGCGTTCTAGACTTGTCGGTTGCGGTCGCCAGTTGCTTCTGTCCGCACGATCAGCATAGGCCCCACGAGACTCCCGGTAACCTTGACGTGTCCAGGTGGCTGGTGGCATGTGAGAGCGCTCTTCAAATGCACACTGATGACAGATATGAGCGTCGTCAACAACTTTAAGCTGTGCGAGCTCTTCTTTAACCACTTGCCGTATCATAGAGATGTCTTGGGCTGGGATTGACACACATGCAATAGTGGTGACATTGTCTAAGCGTCCAAACTTTGTTGCAATCCTCATTTTCAGTGCTTCAAACGCCCGGCAATGTTTCCTCAAATTAGCTGGAGTATTAAGGTCTTCTTTTGTTATAAGAAAATTATAAACGTCTTCAGCGATTCCCTTAAGGAGGTGCCCTACTTTGTCTTCATCGGACATGGTGGCGCTGACAATTCCGCAGTTTCAAGCCAGCCTCAATGTAGGTTTGTGATGTGTGATGCGCGATGGTGATATTTGTGGTGCGCGACAAGGTGCGGTGCATTCAAACAAGAAGCAGACGACAAGGAGAGCGCGCGCCAAGGCGAATTCCATGCTGATGGAAAACGACAACGTCGAAGAGTGTCCGGCGCGTGAACACGCGGCGCAAGAAAGAAAACATAGAAAAAGGCCTCCAATCGCAAAAGACCACGGAGCTTCAAGCAGCCAATGAACGAATGACAAATCGGTCAGAGCGGCAGAAAAGCGAGCCGCGCTGGCAGTAGGGGGGAAGAGTTCCAGGAGCAGCACCAGGAGAAGGTCGACCACCGGATCGGGGGTTGAAGACAGCTGTCGGGTTCCGGACCCGAGCCACCAGGACTTCACACGGCCAGGGCCTCCTGCCAACCCATTCCTGGGCGTAGCCACTCTATCCGTTTGGGAATTGCTGCCCAAGGCACGTGAGCGTCTACGCCCGTGGGCAGAACGAGAGCTGTCGGGCTACAGGCCCGAGCTCCACGACCAGCTGCCCGGCCAAAACGCCGCCACCGTCAACCCGTGCTGCCAAGCCGCCTGCCTTCCTGGGCATCGCCACTCTGCCCGATAGTCCACTGCTGCTGCCTGAGGCCTGTGAGCGTCTGCACCCGTGGACAGAACGTGAGCTGTCGGGCTACGGGCCCGAGTGCCATGACCAGCTGCCCGGCCCGAACGCCACCGCCGTCAGCTCGTGCTGCCGAGCTGCCTGTCTTCTCCCTCCGAGCCAGAGCTGCCACGCTCTGGCAGCCTGTACGACGGTCCGATGCAGCGACCTTTTGGCGAGACCAACACCGCTTCTCTCGTTGTCTCGTCTCCGCTGCTCCACGTCGAGACTACAGTACGCGCACACGCCTGCTTCCTGCCCGAACTTGCTGCCCGAACGTTTTGTGCCATGATAGTCGTTTTAAGTGTTTGTTTTTATGGATTAATTTTCGCTTCAGTTTTATTAAAATTTTGTGTGTTTTTCAACAAACGGTTTTGTCCCCAATTGGGTTTTTGTCCCCCAATTGAGGAACCGTCTTAAAAGTTAGAGAAAAGTCACGCTGCATCACAAATTGGCGTCCACGACAGGACAAAGCCGTTTGTTTGGATTTTACTGTTAATTCTAACAGCTCGGAACCATGGCTAGCACGCGAGAAATGTCAACTTTAGCTGAATGCATGGGGCTGGAAGGAGCTGAGTTAAAGGCGTGGTTGGACGAGCGGGAGGCGTGAGTGCGAGAAGAACGCGTTGTAGAGCGAAAAGAATGGGCTGCGCAACGAAAGGAAATGACTGCAGAACGAGAAGCGAAAAGAGGTCGGCTTGAGCGTGAGGCACGTGTGTTGCAGTTGCGTCTCAGGGTCACAGAGGCTGAAAGGGCACGTTCACTAAGAGAGATTCGCGAGCTGGAGTCGTATGCAAGCTCTATTGAGCAAGCGTTTGACGCGGGCTCCAGACTCAGCAGTTCAAAATCTTTGACTATTGATTGCCCCGAACACCATCACGGGTGTTTGTTAGAAAAAGGCACTAAACAAGAGGGCAGCAGAGAAATGAGCAGAAAACGGACCAGCCTAGGTCCTGGCATGAACCTCAGGGACGCTGAGGATAGCTCAGGGAGCAGACAGCAGGTAGCTTCTCATGAAATTGAGGCACGCATGCACATCTGTGCTAGAAAAAGCACCTTGGATAAAGAGGCAAAAATGCTGTCAGAAATCCCGACAGGCTGGGCACTGGTGTGCATGAACTGTGACCTCGAAGAGGACAAAACCAGCAAGGAGGCACGCATGCAAACCAGTGCAACAAAAAGCACATCAAATGAAGAGGCACATAAACCTCTAGAAAGCCCGACAGACCGGGCAAAGGTTCGCATTGCCCATGACCTCGAAGAGTGCGAGGCGAGCAAGGAAACGCTCCCCCACTCTTCCGGTGTGCCCCTTGCAATGGTGACAAGTGGCCTCGTCAGGTGCGAGGACCACCCAGATAACTCACTTCGAGACAAGGTGAGCTTGTCTGTCTGCATCCCTGAACACCCAATTGGTCAAAGTGCAATGAGCACAAGTACCGAGATATTTGGTAGAAAGAACATAAAAGATTCCAGAAAACAAATGAGACACATAAGAGAAATGTCGCACGACATTTCAGCACCTACTGATAACGTGCTCAGAAAAAGGGTGCGGGGTAGTATGCTTGGAAATAAGTTCTACAAGTCATGGTTGGCTTACGCTTGAAAATGCGCTGCGGATGTCAGGAACTCATCCAAGAGAGAACAGCTATGTATCTACTCCACATTTTGCAATGAATAATGAGGAAGCCGATCACTCCTCATTAGCGTCAGCTGAAGTAGAAAGCATTTCCGCGGAGATGCCGGGAACGCATTCTGACGATAGGTCGGAACGACTATCTAGCTTGCCCGAACCAGTCCTTAAGGCATTCGAGTCTCAATGCATGCCGCTGCAGGGTGATGAATTCAGTGCAAATGATAGTCTGGGCGAGCGTTTTGAATCAATTCAACACCTGAGTCAGGTCATTCAGAGGCCCTTGTATGTGCGTTTCCCAAGGTGCAACAAATCGGCTCCAGAGGTTTCATCCCGAACGCAAAAGAGACGCACGGTTCGTCTCACCTGGGATGCAATTACCTAAGAAGCCGATTTATTAGCCAGTTGCCATATCAGGATTTGACCTTGGACAGAAACGTATTTGGTGGACAACATAGTTATCAACTATAAGTGCTTTACTTGAAGTAGTTTTTTTGAGTGTCATGCTTTATATGCCCCATAAACATTGTATTTAACTTGTAAGGGCTTTCGCTTGTTATGAGCATTCGTGGGTGTTGTGCTTGAATGCCTCGTGAGCTTTAAGATTTGAATTTGTGTGGTGGACCCACAGTGAATGTGCCATATAGAGCATAAGTGTGAAAGGTGTCGCGCACTGACCGGCAGTTTTTCCTCTGGAAAAACTTTTCCCAAAAAGGGGCTTATGTGATGTGTGATATGCGACGGTGATATTTGTGGTGTGCGACAAGGTGCGGTGCATTCAAACAAGAAGCAGACGACAAGGAGAGCGCGCGCCAAGGCGAATTCCATGCTGATGGAAAATGACGTCGAAGAGCATCCGGCGCGTGAACACGCGGCGCAAGAAACAAAACAAAGAAAAAGGCACCCAATTGCAAAAGACCACGGAGCTTCAAGCAGCCAATGAACGAATGACAAATCGGTCAGAGCGGCAGAAAAGCGAGCCGCGCTGGCAGTAGGGGGGAAGAGTTCCAGAAGCGGCACCAGGAGAAGGTTGGCCACCGGATTGGGGGTTGAAGACAGCCGTCGGGTTCCGGACTCGAGCCACCAGGACTTCACCCGGCCAGGGCCTCCTGCCAACCCATTCCTGGGCGTCACCACTCCATCCGTTCGGGAATTGCTGCCTGAGGGCGGTGAGCGTCTACGCCCATGGGCAGAACGAGAGCTGTCGGGCTACGGGCCCGAGCTCCACGACCAGCTGCCTGGCCAGAACGCCGCCGCCGTCAACCCGTACTGCCATGCCGCCTGCCTTCCTGGGCATCGCCACTCTGCCCGATAGTCAAATGCTGCTGCCCGAGGCCAGTGAGCGTCTACGCCCGTGGACAGAACGTGAGCTGTCGGGCTACAGGCCCGAGTGCCACGACCAGCTGCCCGGCCAGAACGCCACCGCCGTCGGCCCGTGCTGCCGAGCCGCCTGTCTTCTCCCTCCAAGCCAGAGTTGCCACGCTCTGGCAGCCTGTACGACGGTCCCATACAGCGACCTTTTGGCGAGACCAACACCGCTTCTCTCATCGTCTCGTCTCCGCTGCTCCGCATCGAGACTATAGTACGCACACACGCCTGCTTCCTGCCCGAACTCGCTGCCCGAACGTTTTGTGCCGTGATAGTCGTTTTAAGTATTTGTTTTTATGGGTTAATTTTCGCTTCAGTTTTATTAAAAGTTTGTGTGTTTTTCAACAAACGGTTTTGTCCCCAATTGGGTTTTTGTCTCCCAATTGAGGAACCGTCTTCAAAGTTAAAGAGAAAAGTCACGCTACATCACAAGCTTGTACAAGTTTCGCCAGGCAACTGAGCTCGAGGGGAAAGCGTCTGCTCAGCCTTCTTTTTCTTGGAGATCGGGTCCCCAAAGCACTTTGTAAATTATTCTACAAGATCGTCCCAGCTTGTTAGCACGTTCTCATGGTTTTCAAACGAGAGGAGCGCAGTTCCAACGAGAAAGAAAACCACGTTATCAAGCTGCTTCGCAGTGCTCCCCTGGTTGTGGCGACTCACTTTCTTGTAGTGCTTCAGCCAGTCATCGACATTTTCGGTCGCCTTCCCCGAAAAGGTGGGCGGCTCTCGCAGTGGCGTCCAGTAGCCAGACTGCCCTGTGTGACTGCTGTCTGGGTCGATGCTGGCGGGGTCGTCAATGCCTTCTCCGGAATCGGCCATGTCTGCTGCCTGTGGTGGTAACCCGGCCAAGCGTCTACTCCATCGCAGAGTCGGTAGAGCTGGATCGTCCAGGGTGTACCTAGCACTTCCACCAAAGATGTTATGAAAGATGTTTATTTACAAAGTGGAACGAGGTACGGGAGGAAGCCACAGGGAAGGGCCAGCCAGCGTGGAGTACAGCCGAGCTCACATGCCCCACCCTACTTCTTTCTCAGGCTCAGATGCGCAGCGCTGCGACAATATTGTTAAAAAATATAGTTGGCACATTTTTAATACTGTTACTAGAGAGGCTAGTTGGTTGCTAGAAATATGAAACATGTTACCAGCCCTCTGACAGGATGCAAGATACAAGCATATACTGGAAAGCTGTACCAGAATTTAAATTTACTAGGCACAGTGCTACAGCAGGCAAGTTTGGTTACTGTTGTTATTGCAGAAGGTTTACTGCATGTGTACATAGGAAACAAATCACATGGGCAATCAATTGATTGTGCAGTTTGATGAATAAGTAGAAATACACCATAACCACTTTTAACTTTTACTTGACACAAGACAATCAATTGATTGTGCAGTTTGATGAATAAGTAGAAATACACCATAACCACTTTTAACTTTTACTTGACACAAGACTAGAGCAGTCTTGTGTCAAGTAAAGGTTAAAAGTGGTTATGGTGTATTTTTTTATTATTATTTTTTTTTATTTATTACATACTGCAGACCCTTGGGTCAAGCAGGTGGGTAGTTTCAAAAAAACAGTCATATTACAAAAAGCAACAATACAAATTGTTTGAAGATTAACGCAATAACATAGATAATAAAACACAAAAGAGCAACAATAGAATCTGTTTCAAGATTAGTGCAATAAGATATAATACAACTGAATGCAAAACAACAATGGAATCTGTTCCTAGATTTTTGCAAAAATAGTGCTACAATAACAGATGTGAACAGGTGCAACAGTGATACTTCGGTGTGGTAGGAGAAACTAAGATGTCTGGATTAATTCGTTCCAATCTAATACCGTGCGTGGAAAAAAGGAATACTTATAAGCGTCAGTTCTGGCAAAATAAGGTGTTAAAGAGTTGGGCTGATGGTGCCTTGTAGGTCTGGTTAGTAAGGGTGATAGATACGGTGATGGATCTATAGCAAGTTCGTGATTAAGAAGCAGTGAGAGGAAGTCGATTCGGAACTGTTTTCGGCGCGTTTTAAGAAGGGGAATGTCAATGGCTATCATTATATCGGATGGAGAGTCAGTTCGTGAGAATTTGTTATAAATAAATCGGACTGCTTTCCCCCTCTGTATTCTTTCAAGACACTTAATGTTTATTTGAGTATACGGGTCCCAAACTACACTGGCGTACTCCAATTTAGGTCTGATTAAGGAATAATAGCAAAGTAGTTTAACATTGCTTGGGGTGGTTTGAAGTTTATGTTTTAGGAAGCAAAGCTTTCGAAAGGCCGATGAACAAATATTGTTAACATGTATATTCCAGGATAAATTAGTTGTTAATGTAACACCTAAGTATTTGTAATTGTCAACTTTTTTTCAATGACGATGGGCCAAGTCTGTAAGTAAAAGACAGAGGTGTTTTTTTTTTACGTGTTATAGGGAGGAATACAGTTTTGTCGGTGTTAACAACCATCCCCCAATCTTTGCACCATTCAATATGTTATTCAGGTTTTCTACTTATTGGGCAAATTGATTGCCCATGTGATTTGTTTCTTATCTACACATGCAGTAAACCTTCTGCAATAAGCAAAATGAGAAATAGGAATGCCGTGATAATCTTAACTGCTGAGGGCATAAGTAATGGCGAATAGCACATAGTTGAAGCTATGTAAATATTCAGTTTTCTCACAGCTTAAGTGTTCAGCAAGTAATAAGGTATGCTGTGCGCCTCTGCATGACCAATGCAATCTACGTACTTGAGACTACGCACTGAGGATGCGTAGTAGTGTTCAGCTGTTCGACTTTGGTTTTCTGCTATACAGAATTCATTGGGTACTTGTAGCTTACTTTGCGAAAAAATGGAACTTGGTGCACTAGTCATCTATACCATATTTGCACATAAATAATGCAACCACAATTATAACATGACGGGGGGGGGGGGGACTATGGGACTCTGAGAAAAAGAACGAAAATATATATTACAATGTCACGTGATGCCACAAACAGAAAGCAATGCATAGAAGCAGATGGCGCTTCCATCCCACCAAGGTTAGGCACACAGGCAGCACTTCAGAAGTGCCCATGACACAATCAAGCACGGCAAAGCTGTGTTTACTCGTGTGTGTTCGAACACAGCTCCACATGCAGTAGCCATCACAGTATTGTTGTCCAGTGGTTTAGCTCACCGCAGCTTAAAGTGCGACAAAATATAAAGAAAAAATCTGCATTAGAGGCTTGTCGCAAACAAGAATATAATGTGAAATGCATTCCGAGGTCAGTAACTCCTGAAAAAGAAAAAAGAAAAAAAAAACTTGCCGTATATATGTGCAAATCAGGAAGCTGCATGGTATTTTCACATAAAATTAATTTTCATGATACCGCAGTGCGCAGGGTTTTATAGACAAAATGACATACATTCAGCACAAATATCATCACACTATTATGGTATGCAATAATTGTAACCTCTCATAACATAAAAGGTGTAGTTCATTTTACAACAAAAGTTGATTCTTCAAAATGAGCCCTGTAAATTTTAGCACGCAGGGGCACCACTTGGTTAAGCAATAGCGATGTAATGTCTATGCATACAAGCATTAGCCATGCATTTGTGCCACATTGCCCAAATGAAATCAATTTTCCCAAGTCTGCCTCATACAAGACTGCAATTAAAGCATAGTAAGCTTATACAGTCTCCCTGACAGGAACACCTCATCTTTACATTTTAACTTATAGAGCTCTGTTGATGCCAGCCTACTATAACACTGAACCTTGCTGCATGCTTTACAGAGAAATTATAGCGGTAGCACTTAACTCGAAAATTAATCAGGGCGGCGGCGTTGCTAAACAGACCTACAAATGCCACATTTCATGTGTAACAGCTTGCTTGATTTGCTTGCCTAACCTACAAAGAGCCAATTAAAATTATTTCTTTCTGTTTAGCATTTCAGCCTGCTAGACCACACTCAAATGACATCAATATATTAACTCGGAGAAGCTAATGAGGCTTATATATTAACACCTTGGCATATTGCCACAGCTGCACTCTGTCACGTGTGCTGTAATATTGAAGGGGTGCTTGTCCACCAGCACTCCAATGTCACTAACAGTGATCACCTACCCAGCTAAGTGGGTGGTCATGATGCAGGTAGTAAAGAGCTGAGAGAATGAAATTCACTCACTTTGAGGGCAACAATATTGCGATAACTTGAGAGACATGGGTATATCGCAGGCAGCAGACCTCTCCTCAGCTCCGGCACGACAACAGCAACTAGTCTTTCAATAAAAGAAAATATTAGTAATGTCACATTACCTTATCTTTGCTACATGGCATTGCATATAACGCGCAAATTGAAGTTGTAGAAAGCATCTAAATACTAGGCATGCATTTTTCTTCATCCCTGCTATGGAATGACCTTGTAAACTTTGTAACGCAAAAACTGAGTCAGATAACAGGTATAAGCCAAAACCGATACCTTCTTCCTACATCAGTTAAAGTACTATTATGTAACGTCTTATTCGCTTCTCATATCAATTATTGTCACCTCATATGGGGCACTACAACTAATACGAACTTAAACAAATTGTTTTTATTGCAGAAAAGGATAGCACGCGTCCTCGCAAATGTTCCGTACGATACACACACCGAGCATTTATTTGGCAAGTTTAAAATTAACACAGTGCATGAAACTTATAGGCATCGACTTTTTCAGAAGTTTTATCACATGAACAGGAAGAATGATCTATTCCTTATTAAATTATCATGTTTAGAAGAACGCGTCCCCTCAAGTTTCACGAGAAGCACAGAACCCTGGACAGTGCCCCGTTTTAGAACTAATTACAGCTCACAAATTCTCAAAAAAAGAACTTACTAAGGGTTTTAAATAATTACAACAAATCTGGAATTGATATATGTGCCCCCCTTATCCCATCAAAATTTTCTCAACTTAATCAGCAGGACTAACATTCATGTTTATACGGTCAGCTATTTGAAGAGTGCAGATTAGTTGAGTGTACAGCTTCTTGTTTACATTATATGTATATATATTTTTTTTCTGTGATGTGTGAAACGTGTAACTGATCTACGCGCAACTACTCACTTTTCACTTAGTGTTTCTCATGCATTCTTGCAAAATTGATTATTTTGTATTGTCAAAAACATGCGGCAGCTCCGCACTGCCCATGTCTTGTGATCATATGAGGCAGTGTGTTTTTTCAAGCTGCACCTTGGCAGCTTTTCTTCCCTGCCTCGCCCAATCTGTTGGAAATAGACATATATATTGTTTCTGCTAAGTATCAATCAATTATCTGATTTTCATGCATATCTACTCTCAGCTCAAGCAATTCAACTCAAGTATTTATAAAATACAGTCGATGTTGAGTGCATTCGTTTCTCTGGTAGGTCCAATTTTTTTTTGCAGCTGGTACATTTACAGCTAGCTTACTGACACGAATGCCTTGACTGCTCAAACATCATACGAAGCAAACCGTCTTGCTGCACCGCAAGCAGTTGCACCAAGAAAAGCCACAGTAGAGCTAACATTTTTTTTGTCACTACAATAAAAAAGTGCATGCGAGCAAGATAGTAATATCACACGTAGTAAACCACTGCTATTACCTCGAACGTTTAGATGAATGGACACAGTACACTCTCAAGCCAGTGCAAGCGTCAATACAAGTTATATGCGCAACTGAATGCACTCTTATTCTATGTTTGTAACACAAGTAAGCAAGAAGCTATAAGCATCACATGGAAAATTTAGATCACGATCAAGCCAATCGCGCTACCATGGAGATAGATCTGAAGTTATAGACAATACTTTCTCCCATTCACGCGCCATTTTTGCCCTAAGACGAAACTGGCCTTTGGAAACATTATTAAAGCGAAGCTTTATATGGCTAGCCAAAACAAAAAAGCGTCTGTTAGTCGCCTGTCCACACAAAACTATCATCATCAGCATTGGCTCGAGTGTCGTCTTCCGCAGCTGGCTTGTTGGCGCCCCTTGGTTTGCGCTCGTGCCGTTGCTTGCTTGCCTTCGTGCCATTGCTCCCGTGTTTGTCGTCTTCTTCCACAGCTGGCTGCGTTGCCGCTCATCATTCCAGCGTAGAATTTCACTTCTCTTCTGTCGTCGTAATAGGGAGGCCGCGTTTACGGGGGTATGAGCTGTTGCTGAAGGGGTATGAGCCATTCATTGCCTTACATAACGAACAGACTTAATTTTGAAGCAATTTAGTTTCGAAGAATCGCAAGTGGCAATGCCGGGTGAATGCTGCCAACCACGCCGCCGAGCAAACTCGAGACATCGAACGCAAGCGACAACGGCGGACTGCGGGCATGCCGTCAGTGACGTCCTTCTCTCCGTTGCAGCCGTACGTGCGTATAACCTTTAAATGCTCTAATGAACCGTTGGGATTAACCCAGTGATAAACACCGATGCCGCACGTTTCAGCTTCGCTGGTTGACCATCTGTACGGAGTGCTTGGTGCAGGGGTGGGACTGGCCAAAACTATTTTGGAGAAATTTTTGGAGCACATAAAATTGCGTATTGGAACAGTTTGGAACAGAAAAAATTGCATTTTGTAGCAACATGGAGCAGGTGAATTTCATTTTGGAGCAGGCCAATCTGAATTTTGGTGGTACAATGGAATAAGGCAGTGCATTTGGAAACCACGATAAAACAAATAAACCAATACAAAGTGCCTAGTAGACGTGCGCTTTGTAGCTATAACGTACTAGAATATGGAAGAGTGCATCGTGCGACGCCACGGCGTATGTTTTCCTGTAAAGCCGAAAACATTGGTGGAACTACATTTGAGCTATATATTACCGCACCGACACTCACGATAATAGCGGAAAATGTTCTCAAATTATGTGGTCCAATCGACGCACTAACACAATTTCTGGGTTACCATGTCACCGCAGACCCAGAGACCCGCAATCAACCCTGGGATGGTATAACGTAAAACTATTCAAATCTGTCTTTATTGCGGTAGCAATTATATGGGCACTCCAGGCGCATTTCTGCCGTCGTTGTCGCCGTGATGTTCTGTATAAAGTCCAGGGTCGATAACATTGTCGCCACGCGCCGTATGCTGTATGTGGGAAGGAAAGCGTGCGAGGGTGAGCCGACAATTCCGGCTGTCTCGCGTGTGCAAGGGAGCAAAGCGGGGAGGTAGCCCGCCATTCTTGGCACAAGGAACCGTGGGGGGAGGGGAGGGAGGGGGGCGTTCTCCGGCAGCTGCTGCGCATGGCGTGGCAGCGCCGGCCCTATATTGAAAGTGGTCTGCGATGGGGACAGAGTGCGAGTGCTCATAGCTTCGTGCGCACTGTGTTTTCATCGCTTAGTTCGCGCTGAAGCGAGAGGAAGCACAAAGGTCAATTCGCTCACTGTTGCTGCCGCGCTTTCTCACTCCAGCGGTTAAACAGAGAGTTTCCGTGGTCATCGAGGGAGACATATACATGTTTGCTTGTGCGTGTGTGACACCATGCTTATTATTTTGGTTGGTGAGCGAATGTTTACAAGTTTATACGGCCATACTAGTAGACAACTATACTTCGTATACCTGTCTACTAATTTTCTATCCCAGTCGATGCTTCGCCTTTCAGGCGAAACTGCGACCTTTTAAATGTGAACCATTTCTTGGCGAACATCTATCTAGCTGCCTATGCCTAGGTGCTTTCATGGTCGTTTCATTAACTTAGTATGTACCAAAATTGGCACAGTATGATAAGAGTGTATGGCGAACATAAATGATAGGTCATGACATGAATGGCTGACATGCGTGTCATGTAGGTCATGAAACAGCCACCTACGTCTTGGTGCTCTCATGGTCGTTTCGTTAACTTGGTAGGCTCCCCGGACACTGCTTCGCATACCATCGATTCTTACAGGGCGTGGGATCTGCCGGCTTTTTATTCCAAATCCACCATTAGCCCTTCGCGATATGTCAAAATGACTCGCCTCGCAATATGGGAATGGCAAAACATAACATAGCATAGGATGACATAAAAATATTGGAATATTTTTATGGGATACTGGCCCTGGGAATAGAGACGCCCGCCCGCCGAACCCGCTGTAGGATCTAGTAACGCTGGTAGCGTGCGCCTCCCTAATATCTAGTTCGCTCGCAGTGCCTTCAGCCTGCGTTGCGCTATTTTCCGCCTCAGCTAGGGAGCGCCGCGCCAGTCAGCCAACTCAACCGTATTCTAGTACACTCTAAATACAGCCGCCCTGGCCGTTCCGACCGCAGTGACAACAGCCGAGAGTGGCCGCGCGCGCACCGATTACTTGCCGTAAGCACCGAAAGTCCCAGTTAAGCGCGAAAATCACGAGAATCTGTGCGGGAGGCGCCGTGACGCAGTCTGCGGAATGTGAACGGCCGCACTCTTTTTGGAGAATGAATCCAATCGCTGTTCGCGACCACTGCCGGAGCACATATGCCGAAGCCGTTCTGGCGCAGCCTGGCGCAATTTCGGTCAATTTCGATCTGCGTTTGTATCAAAATGGTGCAATTGACGTAGGAGTCCCACCCCTGCTTGGGCGGCGATTTTTTTTTTATGGTTGTTGTTGTTGTTCGCAACGCCAACTTAACACGCATCATTTCAACACCTACGCTATGCGAACCGAACAAATAAAATTACAACGGACTTACCTCATGTGCAAGTTACGAGCGTGCGTAGACTGTTGAACATCCGTTGGGGGCAGGTTATCCTGTATCCAAACGTATACGTGCACCCGAACACAGGACAACTTCTTCGATGCCGCAGCGTGCAGAGTTTCGTCGACTAAGTGAACCACATTCTGCGCAAATAGCCCCGCGCTATGACGGGTCATGACGAGCACACATGCCGAGAGCCAAGCAGAAGCTTGTTACAGTAGTCAAGCCATATGGTCAAACAGCATAGCCATCCATCGCTTCTGTGCTTCGCTCACGATGCGTCAATCTCTCTTCCTTGGGACCTTGCTCCACTCTTAAGTACAAATCAACACATATTTATGGTAATTTAACAATTTTTACAACATAAAACGATAAAAGCCGGCTGACTGCGCGCGCACTTTGCGGGAGCGACTAAAATCCCCACCAGAACAAATTGCCAGAGCACACCAGTGCTGCCAGATCTCGTCTCGTGCGGTTCCCTAGATTTGCGAGGCGGAGATTGTGCGGTTCCCTAGTGAAGTCACGCGACTGCGTGCCGCGCTCGCCTTCTTATTGCACCTCAAGCCTCCCCCTCCTCGTACAGGTGCCCACAAAATAACTCGGGTGCCGGACCGGTGGCCTTTCGCCGGCGGAGCGCGCCGGTAAAAAAAAAAAAAGTAGTGCCAGGGTCTGCGCATGCGCGCTCTCCCTAGCAAGCTCGCCTCGCTCCCCAGTGCTTGAGCAATGCCTCCTTTGGCTTGAGTGACCTAGAATATGGGAGTGTCCAAAGCGCCGGCTCCGGCCAGGGCTTTTTTCTGTGAACTGCCTCGCCGCGCCGCAGCTGCTCCGGTCCCGTGGGCTTTTCGCGCTCGCGAAGCACGCGGGAAGCGAGGGTCGTCTGCTACGCGCTGTACTTATTTGCGTTCATTTTCCACGCAAAGCACTTAAACTCTCTTTAACTTCAACAGTGTGGTGCTGCATGGAGCTTACCCATCTTTGAGCGTTTCTTTGTGCTTGGGCAGTAGGATAATGCAAAAACTAACGTCTCAAACTCATCAGCGCGGCTTAGCTCAAGTGCAAGTTCGGGAACGATATTACGGTAACAGTGAGTGCGTAGAAACACGCTAAATGAGCCCGCGCAAGGAAAGAACGCAAAAAAAAGAAACGTTAATCGCATGGGTACGCGGGCAATGGCACCATGCTTGCAAGAATAAGAGTAACGAAAAAAGTAAATTACTCGCGCAGTCAAGTGAAATACTTACGCGCGTGCAGTGACCGCTTCGCTCACCATTACGCGCTTTTCGCTCACGGTCAGTAGTGTTTACAGCTATATGCATATGTATTTATTCGAATATTTTTAGCCACGACAATATTGAATTATGAACAAAGCAGAGTAAGAAGGTGTAAGGGGAGAAAGAGCAAAGACAGCCCTAACGCCGCAATTGTTGAAACGCCTGTTTTAAGTATAGTGGCAGCGTCGTCTGCTACGGTGTGCGGCGCATAGAAGCCGACGAGAACGAAGTTTGGAGGAATGCGCGTGGCACGCGCAATAGCGTGCATGGACACGAAAAGAAAAAGAAGAAATGAAACCCTGAAGACGAGCTGACGCATTGTCTCTTTGTATCAAGGCTTGTCCGTCCCCGACGACGAAGCCTGCTCTTTCCTTCGAAAAGGCTTTCGCCTTTACAGCAATATTGATGGCTTACTTCGCTTCAGAGATTGCGTACACGAACCATTCTTGCTGTACGCCATCTCTTCAATACAAACTTCACGCATGATTTACCTTAAGGTTCACCATGATCAAAGCTTTTTTTCAAATTCAGACATTCTATAAAAAAAAGCCATTCGATCCAACCAATATAGCTAAACAAATATATTTTTTTTCTTCATTGAAATGAATAGATAGCTACTACTGGCCTAGCTATTTACTAATTTCTTATGTAAAAGTTATTACTGCAATAGCCTTGTTTTAATAATCCGTGAATCCTCTCTGAAATTACCAACATGTAACTTCTCATTATACCATAGTTATTGCGTAACGTGTGATTTTTTACGTAAACTAACAAGCATTCATGGCCCGTGACGATGTTTGTGCTTGCATTGTATTGAGTGGAAAATCGTCTTGAAAATTACTGTCTTTGATGCACTAAAAATATCGCTATTGATTCCGCATATCCCTAAAATAGTTACCTTCAATAACAATTAAAGATGAAAAGTTTATGTTCTGGTGATAATTTGCCGCTTTCATTACGTAGCTACAAGTACGTAGTTATTGATCAGTAAGTATATTTGCTGTGTACGAACCAGCGAGCATACGCAATAAATATTCCTAAAGTTACTTTCATGTTAAAATTCGCTTAGTGTTTGCGCTCTTGCAACACAAGAAGGCGAAAGACGAGTTGCACTTACGTAATCTATCTTCGCTTTCTGACGCTTGCTCGTAATTATGAAATGAGGCATACGTATACAATGTTGCACTGTTAGCGTTTCATTTATTTTTGTTTGTCTTGTTTTTTGGCGCGTATATTTCTCGCGTACCCTTTACCTATACACGCCGTGCTATAGCTTAGTGGCTTTGGTAGGTTGTACTGCTAAGCTCGAGGACGCGGGTTCGATTCCCGGTCACGGCGGCTTACATGTCGATGGAGGCGAAATGCATAAAACACACGTGTACATAGATTTAGGTGCACGTCAAAGAACCCCAGGTGGTCGAAATTAACGGAGCCCTCCACTGCGGCGTCTCTCAAAGCCATATTGTGATTTTTGGGTGTAAAACCCCAGAAATTATCATTTCTGGGGTTTTACATGACAAAAACCCCAGAATTATTACCCTTTACCTGTGCTCTCAGTTCTTCATAATATATGGGTAAGTTCGACACGTTGAGATCGAGATTGGCATTCAACACGTTTTTATCGTCACACCCACATCATCAGAGGGAT
Source organism: Dermacentor silvarum (assembly GCF_013339745.2). NCBI lineage: Eukaryota > Metazoa > Arthropoda > Arachnida > Ixodida > Ixodidae > Dermacentor > Dermacentor silvarum. The sequence continues at coordinate 317,308,717 of NC_051154.1, forward strand.
TTCTGGCCGTCGTCATATGACCACATGTCATATTGTTATCGTTAATCGTGACGTGAATGCAAGTATGTCAAGTTACTAATGCCATGACCCCTCAGTCATCTTATTCACACATGTGTGCCTTTCCACACTATATACTTTGGTACATATACCAAGTGAACGAGCCACGAGAGTTACGCGGTTTGTATTTATTTTTGGTACCGTGGCATCGGCCAACAGACACATTCCGCTTCCCAAGAGCCCAGTTAAGGATTTCGCCTTCATAAAGAAACAACAGATCACGGGATGCAGTGTTGTAAAGCAAATGAAATGCATGAATAAAAGAAAGGAAACGACAGGGTGTAAAAGCGGTAGCATAAGCTAGCCATATCTGCTACGTTCTCTTGGTTATTATTAGGTTATTTTCTTCTGCAGCACGTTCACGTTGCTCATTCCACGCATAACTAAATGAAGTAAGCGCGCGGAATGCGTTACTCAAACAGCCGCGTAAGCGCGGATACAGTGTACTAGAAGGGGGCAGTGGGCTTACTCTCCGGCGGAGGCTATGCGATGGGGCGGCTCCACGAATGTCTCAAATGTGAGCTTCTCCGATAGCCCGAGCGGCGGCGCTGGCGTCAGTTTCAATGGCCTCTTTTGAAGTCAGAGAAGCACAAAGCAAAATTAGTTTTGAAGAAAGGCTCAGGAACATGGATGAAAATAAATGGGCGGCTAAAGTGCACAAGTATCTCTACATGAAAAGCGTGGACACAGAATGGAGGAAGAGGTCAAGGAAGTTGGCAACCAAGTACAGGATAATCGAAACTGTAAATAGACAACCAGGGGTCATCAGAAAGAAAGTGAGAGAAATAGAGACCAGTGGCGTAGCCAAGGGGGGGGTTGGGGGGGTTCAAACCCCCCCCCCCCGAAATTTTTTGCACCCCCCCCCCCCCCCCACTAACCCACCCTTTGCTCTCGTCGCTTCGCGCTGACATATTTCAAGAAACCGGTGCTACTTTCACACTTTCATTCCTGGGCGCTTCCGTTTGGGTTGGTAATTTACAGGGAATCATGTCTGCATATGGAAAAAAACGGTCACGGTGTTTGTCAAGGCCTTGACACTCTGTGACGTTTTGGGCGCGAATGTGGCGGCCGCATTCTGAAACAACAAATGCGCAACAAATGAAGCAACAAATGCGGCAGCCGCATTTTAGATGAAGGCGAAAATGCTCGAGGCCCGTTTACTTAGATTTAGGTGCACGTTAAAGTCCCCAGGTGGTCGAAATTTCCGGTATACATTTCCGCCGCTTCCCTTCAGGTGCCGGTTAGGCCGCGTTCGCGTAGGAACTTGGTCTCGAATCTGGCGGAAGCGGCAAAATCTTGCAAAAATCCGCCCGCCTAGGCGGCAAAACAGGCAGAAAAACAGGCGGCGAGCCCAATTGGTCTCGGACCGATTTTTTCGCCATGGCGAAGCGGAAACGTGGCGGAAAGTCGTTCTGCTCGACCGGAAGCTACACTAGCATGTAAACTTCCGGTCGTAACATTGAACATGGCACCAAAAGTGTAGGCTGCAATGCTGATCGACGCGATCAAGAACCACCCCTTGCTCTACGACAAGAGAAGCACTAAAACGTACTGTCAGCAATACTCGCGATAGTATTCAACTTCGCGCGACCGGAGGTGCGGCAACGAAGCCAACGGAGTCGCGTGACCCAACTTCTCGCGCTTTTGCAAAGCCAGGCGAACCCACCACCGCCGTTTCCGAGGTTTTCTTGTCTTCCGTTTATTCATTGTCCATTTCTAGAAAACAAGTAGGTAGAAGTATAAAAGCCATTTCTTCTTCCACTTCCATGACAGACAATAGTTAGGCAGATTCATCGTTGGCGCTCCATAATTCTCCTCGCACGTGTACGGTATGTTGCAGAAGTCGCGGGGTGCTTTTCTCGTCGCGACGATAGATTGGGAGCGTAGGTCTCACGTATAGGACGCGCAGGCTTCGGCGAGCCTCAACACAAAGGGCCAGCCCGGGTTTTAGCTTTGGTGTTCCCGTTGCCACTTTCGTGTCCTGGAGGCGCCGAAAATAATACGAAATGATGAAATGTTATTACAACTTGTAAATAAAAGCTATTAAAGAAATATAATCACGCCTAGGCAGCAACCTGTGACACAGCGCTACCGCGCCCGTGTGAGGAGAATTACAGAACGCCAACGAGGAATTCACCGAAGGTCGCAGATGACACGCGAAATTGCGCAAGATGATCACTTTTGATGACGGGTGGGTCAGTGAATGAACATACCGCTCCAAATAATGCGATAATAAGCGCCACCACGCCGACAAACGTACGCAGAGTAGATGGATGTGGACGAAAGCGGCGGCCGCGGTGGTAGCAAAACAAATGTGAACTTGGACATGCGCGGAAAAGATTTTCCGGCCGCTTTGGCCTTTCCGGCCGCTTTGGCCTCTCCACCCGCTTGCCGCTTCCCAAGTGTGAACGTAGCCATAGTCTGCAGCGCAAAACGTCTCTCGTTTGCGATTGCGCCCCTACGGAAGGCTGGTAGTTACTGTTGTGTTGCTGAATCTCAAACCAGCAATTACGAAAGGCTGGTAGTTGCTGTTGTGTTGTGGAATCCCAAACCAGCAATGTACACACCAAAGGGTTGATGCCAGCAGTGAAATTCCACCGACTCGCAACAGAATGCACGAAACAGACAGCCGACAAGCATGGATTACATGTGCGCAGTACAGCGTAAGTAAACTCTTGTTGCAGGCGCTGACAGTTCTCGTCGGAGTTCACGCGTCCTGAGAAATTGATTATGTGCACTATGCACTGAACAAGACCGGAGTTCATTCCTGCATCACTAGTACACCAATCAGTCGAGATTCTGTGAGGTACAAGGCCGCTTCCTGTTCGCACCGGCCTAAGTGAAGCAGAAATGACTCGCACGCACTACTTAAAATGCGTACACATGCCATAACTATGCAGTGCGGTGAAATATTCTGTACAATTCTGAATCTGTTGACGTAAATGCAAATGACGGCTGCACGCTCGCACACAGCGGAAGACACAGCGGCCCATGCACTTGCCGCAGGAAATGCAAGGCGACGAAAGCTTCGTAAAAAAAGCATTACTAGTTTTTGCGCGTATTTCAGTTTTCTAGCGCAAAGACGCAGCGAACAAGCTATTGCTATGGGAGTAGGTATATACCCTGCATGGTCACACGTGCATTTTCACGTGTATAGCCGTCCTTGACTTGTGAAACGCACTTCGCCCCGACGAGGACGACACCATCTACGCTTAACGGAGATTAACAATTAATGATGTCTTCTCCGATCGGGCGGGTCGTCTCAATGATGCGTTTTCGAAGACTGGTCCATTCAGTGGCGCGATGAGAGACGGTTGCTCCAAACGCCCACTGTACCTGTCGTACTTACTGTATTTTACTGAGCTTACATTACTTTTTACTTAATTTCTTCACAAGCACACAGTGCTAGAGCACTGCACGGGCCGATTTTTTCAGCCCGGGCCCGGCCCGGGCCCGTTATTACGTTGGGTGGCCCGCCCGAGCCCGATCAAAACTTTTATGGCGAGACCCGGGCCCGGCCCGGGCCCGGAAATAATCTACGTTACCCGCCCGGCCCGGCCCGCCACCCCTTTACCTTGGGCCCGAGGCCGGCCCGAGCCCGAGACCGAAAAATAATGTTTTTCAGAGTTGAGTCGCCCGAGAATAACTCACTGCACGTTACATGCACACGACCAGAAAGCCCGAGCCCGGCCCGGGCCCGGGTCAAAAAGCACACGCCGTGCCCGAGCCCAGCCCGAGCCCGTGAAAAAACAGTTCTACCCGGCCCACGGGCCCGGGCTTTCGGATAAGCCCGAGCCCGTGCAGTGCTCTAGCACACACACACGCGAGGGGGGAGGGGGGGGTCCCATGTCTTTGATATACATACATAGAGGGTGCTTAAACTACGGATATTTATTATCGATCACGTCACGTAGAGGAAAGCAGACGCTTGCCCCCCCCCCCCGGTCGGGCCGATGAACCCCCCCCCCCGAAAAAAATTTCTGGCTACGCCCCTGATAGAGACCGTGAATTGGATGCAAAGAATGGAAACGAAAAGGACAATGGAGATTTACAAGAATGAGAAGAAAGAAATTAGAAGGGAAAATCTGTACGATAACACAAAGGGCAGTGCCTTGCTATTTGAGGCTCGAGCCGGTTGCCTAAGGACGAAAACATATCGGAACAAATATTCGGAACTAGATGAGACATGTGTATGCTGCAGTAAAGATCCAGAGACCACTCAGCACATCCTAATGGAATGCGACGGGATCCACCCAGCGAGAACCGTAGGTAACGTGCAACTCCCAGAAGCGCTTGGGTTTAAAGTGGAAGGAAACATAAACAGATCAGCCGTAGAGATCAGCAAGAGACGATTAGAGTACTGGTGAAAAAAAAGCAGGGAAAAGATGGATACGACCTGATCTCTTAAAATCATAGGCAGCGGTACAAGCTAAATTTTTGAAAAAGGTATACAAAAATGCGAGATAAAGAACATGTGTAGTATACCTGATTAAATCAAGCAGGCTAGGTGACTATTTGTCGCCACCCCGTTTCAAAGGGGATGCCAATAATTCATCATCATCATCATCATCATGGACTCGAGAGAGTGAAGCCGAACAGGACGGTCGTGGCCGAGTGGAGCTCAGCGCAGCAGGAGCAGTGAATAAGTTCAATTTTTGTTTATTCTTATTTGGTTGATAGAAGTGTTAGGGTACCCGAGCTATCTATATATATTGTTTTTCATGCTTTTTTAGTTTCTTGGTTAGTTTGGTAGGACGTTAGTAGGTAGCGAATAGTTCAATTTGTTTAATTTTTTTTTTTGGAAGCGGGTTGTGGCGCACGTGTTGCATGGTGAAAGCAGTGTAAAGCGGCAGTTTTAAACCGCGTTAGGGAAGCTAGTGGAGGTAGCCGGATAGCGAGTTTGCCGTACGGCTTACCGTGGGGCCTTGTTCAGGTATTTTATTGGGCTTTCTCGATAGGTGGACGGGTGGACAATGGCGCGGCAGGCTAGGAAGGACAGGGGTGATGACGAGCTGGTGCAGTGCGAGGAGTGCAAACGTTGGTGTTATTTGGACGAGACGCACTTCGCCAGTTTAGCCGACGCTGAGGAGGCTAGCTTCGCGTGCAGGTCGTGTGAAGGATTTAAGGGAGCTGTGCGGCGGATGGAAGGGGAATGGGCAGCCAGTGTGGAAGAGCTCAAAGGGGAGCTGAAGGTGGAGCGAGAGCGGCGAATTGAGCTCGAAACTCGGATCGGCGAGTTGCTTCACAGGGAGGGGGCCGAGGCCGTCCTGGTAAAGCGAATAGCTGGCGAGCTACAAGAAGAACGGGAAAAGCGGGCCGTGCTGGAAGAGCGGGTGGAGGCGCTAATGGTACAGGCGGCGCGTAATCCCGGGTCAGCTCAGGCGGGCGGCGGGGACAGCGCGGAGACTCAGGCAGAGGCATGCCATGAGAGCAGGGAGGGACGCCTAGGGGCCGTTGAACAGCAGGCGAGAGCCGGCGGCAACACGGCGGTTCCACAACTCTACAGCGAGGTAGTGCGGCAGGCTTCGGGTGGGAAGGGACGAACGGCAGGGAGCACATCATCACGTGTCAGTGGCGCAGGGCGGGTGGAGAACCAGCTAGCGCGAACTGGAGGACGATAATCGCAGGCGGGAGGCAAACGTGTAGAGCGAAGGGTCCTAGTGGTGGGGGACTCCAACGTAGCTAGGGTTAAGGAGGGCGTCCTTACAACAGTGAAGGCAGACGGGCGGGTGAGGGTGGAGGCCCAGTCAGGGAAGTGCATGGTTGACGCAATGGCAAAAGCTCAGAAGGTGGTATCGGACAACCTCGAGCATGAACATCTGGTCGTTATCCATGCTGGTCTCAACGATGTGCTGAAGGGAAGGAGCCAGAACCTAAACGGACAGTTAGAGGTTGGGTTGCGTAAACTCAGAGAAACCTCTGCGAAAGTGCATGTGACCATATGCACAATCCCACATGTCCGGGGCCAGGCTAGCGCGATGGAATGGAGGGTGCTTGAGGCTAACCGGGTCATTACGGGTCTGAGCAGACCACTTGGGTACGGTGTAATGGAGGTAAACCGGGAAGTGTACGAGTCTGGCTCCCAGCCTTTTGCACAGGATGGCATTCACTACAGTGGTGCCACGGGCGGGAGCGTAGGTAGTAGGATAGGGCGCCAAGCTACGGCTTTTTTGGGGGGACCCAGAGCCCTAAGACCACCAGTGTAGACGAAGACGGACCCAGAGAGGCTCCAAGATTCAAGAAACGTAGAATCGGTAGAAGAAATAGACGTAAGCACCAGGGGCAAGGTCATTCTGACATAGGTTACATTAACATGCAAGGTGGCAGGAATAGGCTGAAGTGGGAGGAGATAGACGAGCAACTAAGGCAAGAAAAGCTGATGGTATACGGGTTTGTGGAGACACATCTTAGGGACATGGAGCAACCTCCCTGTAATCCTGACTATGCATGGGAATATTGCAATAGAACAGAGGGCAGCAGAAAAGGGGGTGGAATTGGTGCATTCATTCATAAAAGTATGAACTGGCAAAGGGTCAAACAGGAATGCAAGGAGCATTTATGGCTAAAAGGGAAAGTTGCAGGAGAGCAGACACTCCTTGGTTTTGTATACCTGTGGACAGGAGCAAATGCCAAAGAGGAAAACAAAAAAATGCTGGAATGCATATCAAGTGACATTAATGAGCTAGGAGAAGGGTGCGAGATTATTATACTAGGAGATATGAACGCACACATAGAAGACATGGACGGGTACACAGACTCAACAGGCAACATGATGCTGGATATGTGTGAAATGCATGACTTAGTTGTATGCAACAGTACTGAGAAGTGTGAAGGGCACATAACATGGGAGGTAGGGAGCCTGCAGTCGACGATAGATTATGCACTAATGTCACATAGGATGCACGATAGGCTAAATGTAATGAGCATAGATGAATATGGCTCCAGAAGTCTAGGTAGTGATCACAAACGTATTAAGGTGAGTTTTAGAAGGGAAATGAAAGTAGGTAGGAGGCAAGATGAACAACCAGGTGGGATATTTTACTCGGAAAAGCAGCTTGAAATAGCAACCCAGCAAATTGAGGAAGTAATTTCAGAGGATACAAAAACAGAATGGACATATGCAAATTTAACAGGACTATTTGAGCTAGAGCTTACTAAGGTACGAGTCAGGACAAAAGGGAACAGAAGACGTAAACCCAAGAGCTGGTGGGATGAGGAGGTTAAGAAGGCCATAGAGAAACGCCAGGAAGCATCCAGGGAACACAGATATTCAAAGCAGAGGGGTGAACCAGAAGCTGATGTAGGCAGAAAATGGAACAACTTCTTAAACTGTAGAAGGGAAGCATCCAATTTGATCAATGAGAAGATCAGAAGAAAGGGGAGCCAATGGTTGTCAGAAGTAAACAAAAAGGATAGAAAAGCAGCGAAGAAATTTTGGAAACATCTCAACTCCTTGAGTAATAAGACTAGCCTAGAGCAGAGGTTTATAGTTACAGCTCAAGGTGTTCGACTAGAGGGAGATGAGGCAATGGAACATATAAGAACAATGATGACAGAAAAATTTAAAGAACGAAACATAGCATGTGCTCAATCAGGTGAGGATGGACTAGTCAGTGCAGTGGCTCCACTGGCACAAAGCGAGTGGGAAAGGGCAGAGAAGAGGGTTCCTAGTAGCACGTCGACAGGTCCTGATGGCATCCCAATTATGTTGATAAAGACATTGGGCCCAAAATCTAAGAAAGCATTAAGAGAGGCAGCGAGCAAAATGATAATGGACGGTAAAGCCCCCGACGGGTGGAGACTGAGCAGGATGAGCATGATATATAAGGGAAAGGGGGACAAAGCCGACATAAACAACTACCGTCCCATAACAGTGACGTCAGTGGTTTACAGGGTGGTGATGCAGATTATAAAGGACAGACTGCAGGCATGGGTGGAGAGCGAGGAGGTGCTGGGGGAACTACAAAATGGGTTCCGAAAACAAAGAAGGTTAGAAGATAATCTGTTCTCATTGACACAGTGTATTGAAATAGCAGAAAAGGAACACAGGCCCCTATGGCTTGCCTTTCTGGATATCAAGGGAGCCTATGACAGTGTAATCCAAAAGGATTTGTGGGACATACTGGGCACTCTAGAGGTGGAAGATGGAGTAAGAAATCTTTTAAAAGATATCTATAAAAGTAACAGGGTGCTTATAAAATGGGCAAAACAAGGTATCTGGGCCTATAGAGATACAGCAGGGGCTTAGGCAGGGGTGCCCTCTGTCACCTCTGTTGTTCATGCTGTATTTACAAGGATTAGAGAAAAAATTAGAGAGGAGCGGACTTGGCTTCAACCTTTCCTATTTCAAGCAGGGAGAATGGATTAAACAGTCATTACCAGGACTGATGTATGCAGATGACATTGTACTTATGGCTGACAGCAAGGAAGACTTGCAGAGATTAATGGACATCTGTGGTAAAGAGGGAGATAGCTTAGGTTTGAAGTTTAGTAAAGAAAAATCGGCAGTCATGACTTTTAATGATAATCAGGGCAGCGAGCATAGGATACAGGAGGTTACGCTGGAGGTGGTGGATAAGTACAAATATCTTGGAGTGTGGATAAACAATGGGGCTGAGTACCTAACGGAACATGAAAAATATGTGACGGCTAAAGGTAGCAGAAATGCAGCTGTGATGAAAAATAGGGCACTGTGGAATTACAATAGGTACGAAGTGGTGAGAGGGATTTGGAAAGGGGTGATGGTCCCTAGTTTGACTTTCGGCAATGCGGTCCTGTGCATGAGATCAGAGGTTCGAGCAAGGTTGGAAGTTAAGCAGCGAGGGGTAGGTAGACTGGCTCTGGGAGCACACGGAAATACACCAAATCAGGGGGTACAGGGTGACATGGGATGGACGTCATTCGAGGGCAGGGAAGCCAGCAGCAAGATAGAATTTGAGGAGCGATTGAGAGAGATGGCAGAGAAGCGGTGGGCAAGGAGAGTTTTCAGTTATTTGTACATGAGGAATGTTGATACAAAATGGAGGAAGCTGACCAGAAAACTGTCAATCAAATATTTGGACTGCAGGAGGGGTGCAAACCAGGAAACAGCGGTTAAGAAAAAGGTTAAGGAAACAGAGAGGGGTCTGTGGAAAACAGGGATGCAGACGAAATCAGCACTGGGCACATACCGAACTTTCAAGCAAGAAATTGCCAAAGAAAATATCTACGATAATTCTAGGGGAAGCTCTTTGTTGTTTGAAGCCAGGACGGGAGTATTGCGGACTAAGATGTACCGAGTCAAGTACCAAGGTATAGACACGTTGTGCTGTGCGTGTGGAGAAGAAGAGGAAACGGCTGAACACCTCATACTTTTCTGTAAGGGGCTTAACCCTACAGTGCAAGGCAACGGGGCTGATTTTTTCAAAGCATTGGGATTTAGGGACAGTAAGGGCAAAATAGACTTTAAGCGGGTAGAAATAACCAAACAGAGGTTATCTGATTGGTGGATAAAATTAAGGCAGGGGTGAAATTTCACCCACCACAAAGTACAAATTATGTTAATAGCCATGGCTAGGTGGCGTATGCCACCGCCCGATTTAAAGGGTTCAGCCTCATCCATCCATCCATCCATCCATGGAGCGTGGGTGCGACGGCGCAGCTAGGGCAGCTGCCCAGTGCCCGCCCAGTGCCCGCCCAGTGCCCGATCATATTCGTCGGAGTTGCAGAGCTGCGTTGTTGTTTTTTTTTTGTGGACGTCGTCGCGTGTTTTTTTTTTCATTCAGTGTTTTTTTTCGCACATAGCCAGCAAGAGATTAGTATGCCTTGCAGTAACTGAGCCATGCCGCGGCATCGACAAAATCACTGTTACGCGCCTGGGTGCCAAACAGGCTATGTTTATGTGGGAGGATGGGCCAAAGTTGTCCTTGTTTGGCGTCCCGAAGGATAAAAATAGGCGGAAAGAGTGGGAAAAATACCTCCACAGAGCTGACAAGCCCCTGGACGACACGAGCGCAGTATGGGAGCTCCATTTCGAGCCACGTTTTGTGCTCATGTCCACCGCATTTCCTGATCACTGTGATCACTCTTATTATGATCTAGTTAGGTCAGTTAGCGAAGGAAACTGCGAGGAAGGTACACTGGCCTCCTTACTGGAAGTTGACTATCTCGAAGCATCATGTGACCGAAATGAGTGCAGTCAAACTGCTGCTAGCGGTATACTGCCACAGAGGCCACGCAAAACATGGTACCCCAGCATTGCACGGGCCTGCGGGTTTCAAACGACCGTAACCCGCACGTGGCCAGAAGCGACTCGAGGCTCACTTACCACATTGCGGGCTATGTTGCGCGGAAGTGTATTGTCAATTCCAGCACAAAATGCCAAGAATTCATAAAGCTGCTTACTATGACGCCACCAGGCGAAAGTTTTCAACTTGCCCGGCTTACAAATTTCTGTCACCGAGGAGGCCTCCTTTATCCCTCCAGTCAGCTGTACGGCTTCGTGAAAAAGCTAGAGGATCTTTTCACAGAATGCTTCTGTTAGAGTGAGCCACACTCTGACAGCGTTATGGAGATGCTGGCAGTTGTTAAGAGTAGGCTTCCCCTCGAAGTTGGCTGCAATGTGCACGCTCTTATAGCTTCACAGCTAAAATAATTAGTTTTTACATTGTCACACGTCTGCATTTTTACGTGAAAGGAATTAACTGTGACAAGACAGGAAAGCGGCAGAGGGCCAAGCAGCTGAAATTGAACCGTTGCTTATGAGTTGAAGTGCATGAAACAATAGCTTGCTGTACTTACAAATAAAAGCTTTGTGTCAGCAACAGCCCTGTTATCTTCATTTTGCTTACCCTTATATAGCTGTACATAAGCATAGACCTGAGCCTAATTGTCAAGTGAACTAGTGTTCACTTTTTGTTCAAGCCTCCCTCCATTTCTTTATGGAAAAAATCAACCTGATTTGAATTTAAAAATGTGTGCCAGCGTAATGATGGTTAATAATAAACGCAGAACGCTACTGTGAAGCATGGAACAATTAAAGTGGAACAATGAAATATTTAAGCCATATATACAAATCCATTTTGGCAAGCAAAGCACAAACCTGGTTAGCATGTCTGATGGTTTTTTTTTTTTTTTTTTAGCTCAGCTGGGTAGTATGTGCGCACTGTTTTCTGTCTGACAAAATTTTACATTAAGGTCGACACGGCATGAAACCGTATATTTGGTCACCGTCCCTTTCATTCAAAATTTTCTTTCAATTTTTTTTTTTACGATTGCCCGGTAATTGACCTCTTTGCAAAAAAGGTTTGAGAGTTAGGATAGGCAGCAAATTGCCCAAGAGTTGCCGTCTTCCTTTTCCACAAGGTACTATTATGGCAAATATCATGTGGCCTAAACAAATATAGTGCTTGCTAAAGATATGTAAAGACTCTCAAGTAAGTCACAATTAAAAAATGTCACAGTTTCGCCCTAAGGGCGAAGCAATGAATGCGATAGCAACACAGCAATGTCATACGAAGTAAGGTGAGCGGCTTTGGTAGCAATATGAATTGTAGTAAACATGAGCTGATTAAGTAAGCAGGTGTGCTGCGGCGTAAGTAGACCGACATGAAGAGAGACTCGATGACCACGAGAAGGCGCGTGTGAAACGGTGGTGTTGATGAGAAGCGCTTCCCGTGGGCAGCGCGTGCGAAGGGACACACCTGTAGCGCTGCACTGCCGATCCGGGCAGCATTGCATGTGTAGCGAGCGTTGGAAAATGTGGCCCGACTATTACTAACTGAATGAACAAGCGTGGTGTGAGCGCGCACAAACAAACATGAATAGATCACACTGAATGACTGCAGACAACGACTGTCAAAACTCTGGCAGCAAGCGGATACGCCGCAGCGGCGAAGGTACGTGCGGTCTATCGCTTCAACGGAAACTGAGCGGCGAATGCACGCGGCGCATAAAGGTCAGAGCCGTGTGGAGATAAGAGACGGTGCGAGCGAGCGACGAGCGCGGTTGTTGGCAGAGTGGAAGTGCGCCTCCCCCCCCCCCCCCCTGCTCCCTCCGGCGCTGGCTTCCCGCTTCCTTGCTTGCGCGTGGGAGATTGAGTGCGTTCGCTCTCCGTGATAGCGCTCGTCCCCGCACGCTTCCGCTCGGGCATACGGCACGCGGCGAAGATTTTATCTATAGGGAACCTCACGGCGACGGCAACGACGACGCCGACGGCAGAAATCCGGTTTAAGTGTCCATATAATTGCTATCGCAATAAAACAAATAAGAGTGTGAACTGCTTCGAACTGAAACCGTCAGAAACGCAAGGAAAATCAAAGCTTCTGCAAGCAAAACTTCCATTGAAGTTGCCAGTGGCGCCACCTCTTGGATGCGACGCTGACTGCGTCAGAGGAGCGGCTGAGTAAGCCCACTGCCCCCCTCTAGTACACTGTAGCGCGGACCAAGCGAGCTAGAAGGTAATAGACGAAGTACCCGTATTCACAGCCGGCAAACGCGTTCTCTGTGTGGTGAATCACTGCGGTATTACCTTGCGGTGACGTGGTACTTATTATATCCCAAATAATCGCGATGTTGACTAATAGCAACCAAAAAATGTCACAGTTTCGCCCTAAGGGCGAAGCAATGAATGCGATAGCAACACAGCAATGTCATACGAAGTAAGGTGAGCGGCTTTGGTAGCAATATGAATTGTAGTAAACATGAGCTGATTAAGTAAGCAGGTGTGCTGCGGCGTAAGTAGACCGACATGAAGAGAGACTCGATGACCACGAGGAGGCGCGTGTGAAACGGTGGTGTTGATGAGAAGCGCTTCCCGTGGGCAGCGCGTGCGAAGGGACACACCTGTAGCTGTGCACTGCCGATCCGGGCAGCATTGCATGTGTAGCGTGCGTTGGAAAATGTGGCCCGACTATTACGAACTGATTGAACAAGCGTGGTGTGAGCGCGCACAAACAAACATGAATAGATCACAGTGAATGACTGCAGACGACTGTCAAAACGCTGGCAGCAAGCGCATATATACGCCGCAGCAGCGGGCGAAGGTACGTGCGGTCTATCGCTTCAACGGAAACTGAGCGGCAAATGCACGGCGCATAAAGGTCAGAGCCGTGTGGAGATAAGAGACGGTGCGGACGAGCGACGAGCGCGGTTGTTGGCAGCGTAGAAGTGCGCCCCCCCCCCCCCCCCCGCGCTGGCTGGCTTCCCGCTTCCTTGCTTGCGCGTGGGTGATTGAGTGCGTTCGCTCTCCGTGATAGCGCGCGTTCCCGCACGCTTCCGCTCGGGCATACGGTGCGCGGCGAAGATTTTATCTATAGGGAACCTCACGGCGACGACGACGGCAGAAATCCGGTAGAAGTGTCCATATAATTGCTATCGCAATAATAATAGCAACCAAAATATCAGGCTCGTAGCAGACGCCCGCCGCCTTGGCGCGGCTTCCGCAGCGGAGAAAGCCCACGGATCCGGTATGGCAGCGCCGCGGCAGTTCACAGAAAAAGGTCCTCGCTCCTCCCACGCATTCGCGCGGCGCTTTGGACACTCCCATATTCTAGGTCACTCTACCCAGTGCATCTAAGTAGGTGTTACCTTGTTCCAAAAGAATAACGTTGGGTGCCTTTTAGCGCTGTCACACGGGGGCTGTGCGGATGCGGTCTCGAAAACGCTGTGTGCGCGCGTGTGCACGGGATGGAGCATATGCGCTCGTGCGTGTGCGTTAATGGGCATCGGCGTCTTTTATAGCGAAAGGCTTAACTGGCTCATTAGTCGTGGAATGTGACCATCGTCGACAACACTTGCGGTAGCAAAAATCAGAAAGTGGCATACTACACCTCTGCCGTTCAATAAAGCATGTCAAAGTGAATTAAGCACCAAGTAGTTAAAAGTAATTAAGAGTAATTCAAGAGTCCTAAAGACTAAAGGCAAGACCAAAGCATGGATATCGTGAGACACCTGTATTAAAGCTTGCTAAAGTGAATTATTAAGTGACGAAGAATAATTACGATTAATTAAAAGTAAATAGGGGTTGCGAACCGTCATAGAGACTACTTAACATCAGTTTGAGACTCCGTGATAAGACTGGTCACATCAAATTAAGACTAATTAGGAGTTTCAAAGAGTAGTATGTACATACCAACTAGGCTCCGGATCCGCTGTGGTTGCTCAGTGGCTGTGGTGTTGGGCTACTGAGCTCGAGGTCACGGGATCGAATCCTGGCCACAGCGGCCACGTTTCGATGGGGGCGAAATGCGAAAACCCCCGTGTACTTAGATTTAGGTGCATGTTAAAGAACCTCAGGTGGTCCAATTTTCCGAAGTCCCCCACTACGGCGTGCCTCATAATCATTCGTGGTTTTGGCACGTAAAACCCTATAATTTTGTAATTAGGATCAATTCAAGACTGCGTAACCGAGAGTAAGAAAATAATTCAACCAAATTACGACGAATTAATAGTTATTCAATTAGTTAACCAAGCAATCGCAAATGAAATGACGTCAGCGCATTAACGCTTTCGCCATCAAAGTCGTCTTAGCAATAGATAAGGGACCGCACTGAATGTTTTCTTTTTTTTTTCGTACGCATTTAACTCACACAGCTGAACACCCTTTTGATTAGCAATGTATCCGCACACTGAACAAAAAAAATTGAATGTTTGCGCCAACCAACGCAAACACGCGATCAAAAGTTACAGTGCAGCGAAGCTTCCAGATTTCGTAAATAAATAGCGCACTATGCGATGTTCATTGTGACTGCGAAGCATTGAAGAGACCTTTATTATACTGCCGCTTGCATAAAATAATTCCAGTGCATGAAATTGCCGTGTTGGAATACACCGTCTAATGTCATTTTGGAAACTTTTATTACTGCACGCAGTCATCCTTGTTAAAGGAGCTGTCATGTTACCGTCAAAGTTCTGATATTATTCCCGAGTGGTAAATGCGTCTTGGAATATAACTGCACAAGGACTAAAGTACATCGCACAACACGATAATTAGGTTGAAAAGTGCACTCCAGTGCTATTATAGGCGAGCCGTGGCGCTCGCCCACATGAAAGATAAGCTATGAATTCATAGTTTCTTTAGGCGAAATAATTAACTCAGATATGCAAGAGATTAGGTATAATTAAAAGTAGAGCATGGTGAACTGACAGGTCACCCGCTCAGTTATAAACGCTCATGCATTCCATCCACCCAGCATATCCAGAAAACATGACTATCTCTTAGGATGAATGCAGATTTCGACTACAATACGCCACAGGGATAACGCGTGCGTTTACAGATTACGCTGCATAGAGCGCGAGCACGCTGTAGCCTACAGGCTCCGACCCCCCCTCCCCCCAGATGTGTTATCGCAGTGCTAAGAGGGACAAACCGCAAGTTTTTGGACGCAATACAACGCCTATCTAGATGCACTATAGGGAGCGAGGCTTGCTTGATAGGGATGCCGCACACGCTCCGACCATGGCTATATTTTTTCTGCGGGTGTGCTCCGCCATAGCCTCCTATATAGGAGGTGTGATGAATACTCGCGCCGATGGACTGAATCTGATCACTGTCGCCTTTTAACGACTCCCAACTTTTCTGCGCGTTAACTGAACTTAGGACGCGTGTCGGCGTCGGCCGTGCGCGCAGCAGCCACGAAGGAAGAAGTTCACTCTTTGGGATCCGTTTCAAGAGTGGTTTATTTAATGACTAGAGTGAGGAAAAGAAAGTCGAAAGAGAGAAGTAAAGAAACACAGTAAAAGGACGGAGTCAGGCACGTGCAGTGCCGTGGAGAGGGTGCCGTGGCCACTGTCGGGTCGGTGACACGGGGCACGGTGGTATTCACAATTAACTTGCTCGCACAGTGTCGTTAGGGGCCACCCGGCCTCGGCTCTCGCTTGCTTCTCGGTAGCGTCTTCGCGGTTGCCATCGATTGTATTGTTAGGCGCCCCCGCCTCCGTTCTCCTATCTCAGTAGCGTCGCCTCTCAGTAGCTTCACGGTTGTCATCGAAGGTCTTGTTAGGCGCCCCCGCCTCTGCTCACGCTTCTCAGAAGCGTATTCACGGTTGTCATCGAAGGTCTTAACATCCTCCCCCGCAATGAGCACCGGCTCATTCCTGGCCGCCATTGTCCACACAGGCTGGCAATTCATTGAGGTCGAGGGGGCGGTTCGTGTCGTCGCACAAGTAAAAAAAGCGATATAAGCTTTGTGTTCGGACCTGCTATCGTTGTAGAATATGGGCCCCGCAAAGTCGATACCCGTTGTTTCAAATGGATCAGCCTGGGTGACTTGGTAGGGAGGAAGCGGGGCAGTGGGCTCTTCTGCGGCTCGGCAACTCTGCTTCTTACACGTAAGACAGCGTCGAATGACCAATTTGATTGCCTGTCTTCCTTGAATAATCCAATAGCGTTCCCGAAGTTGGGATAACGTGTCCCATACTCCTGCGTGCAGTAGGCGTCTATGCTCCCAAGAAATAAGTAAGCGTGTGAACGGCTCAGACGGTGACAATATTGCGGGATGCTTAGCGTTTTCTTCTTCTGTGCTGTACTGAAGTCGCCCGCCGACTCTCATTATACCGTCAGCGTCCAAGAATGGGTTCAAAGCTATCACTGATTATCCCCGGTCGAGCAGCCTGGCGGCCCGTAGCGCGCGAACGTCGTTTCTGAACGCGTCTAATTGACAGGCTCTTTTCCAAATATTTTCTGCATCGGATACCTCTTCAGCCGTCAACTCTCCCGTCAGCTTCGACTGGCTTCGACAGTTTTGAATGAACCGCCTGACCCACCCTGTTACGAGGAGCACTCTCGTCAGTGAGCTGTGGTCTTCCAGGTTCATTAGTGGCTCTGGTGTGCTCTTCTTGGCCGTCAAGTCTGCCGCGTTCTCTCTCGATGGGAGAGTTACTTCGTATCTACCGTTCTTGTGTACGATGTTTTCTTCAAAGGCCCGAAGAACGTTGTCGTTTTTGGCGGTCAGCTGTGCATTGTCGACGATACCAGGGTGCTGCAGCTCCCAGAATGACCTCAATTGAAGAGAAATTTCGCCGGATTCTGTGGCCACGCGTCCCACATCACGCAGGTTGCTCCGTAGGCTCCGTGCCCTGCAATGTTAACCCAAACGCAGTCTCCATGGCCACGATATTCTTACAGAGGCGCTTGACATTTCCTGTTGTTATGTCCCAATAGTGACCTGCCCCGATAAGCAGCTCAACTCCAACACCAGGATGGTAACCGTCCGGTACGGTATCAGCAAGCTGGAGGCCTTGTTCATGAGCGATGCGAGCCGTGAAGTCGTCAGGTGGTTGCAGGAGATCTCCGCAGATCGTGGGGACCTCTAGTGCTTCGATGCGGATTCTGGCGTTGTTACGCCAGTTCCGTAGCCAGCATTCCACCGATGACACCTTTGCTCAGAAGGCTTCTCGCTTCCAAAGGCGTAAGTAGCCAGCTTCTCCTCTCCTGTGACGCGAAGATTGAGGCGCCGGGAAACTTCCTGTCGTATAAATGTTCTCTGGCTGCCACCGTCGAGCAGCATTCTCACCAGAGCACTCTTGTGCTGGCCTTCCGCATACGCTCGCGCCGTCTGTAGAAGCACGTGGGTCGCTCCCCGTGTTGGTCCTACCTGAAGCGATTGTTGTCTCTGCTGGGGCAGCATCCTCGAATGAGGGAGGTCGCGTCAATCTTCGGTTGAGTTCGCAGACGCCTGTTGCGTGTCACCCAGAGCATTTGGCGCATTTCAGCCACCTTGCACTTCTGCACTCAGCGGCCCGTTGCTTCTTTTTCGCACACTTGTAACAGCACCGCTCCCTTGACATCACCTCCTTCTTCTTGTCTATGCTTACGGGGGCGACACAGTTCGCTGGTTGATGTCCTTCTGCATCACAAAATGCGCATGGCGCCTTGTCGTCGGTTACGGTGAAAACAGACGCTGATGGGTTTTGAGGACGAACGTCCCCCTTTATCGGTGCTTTCTGTTTAATAGCGGCGTCCTGCACATGGCGTAATGCACTCTGGGCTCTCTCTCTGCTCTCAACTTCCCCTCTCATGAAATCCAGGAAACCGAGAAGCTCGTCTTCGGGCGTTTCAGGTGAGGCGGCCTTCCGTTGGAAGTACGCCAAGCAAAGTTCACTTGGGATGGTTTTACGAAGAACTGTGAGAAGCAGCGTGCCGTATGTGCTCGACGACACTCCCAACGCCTCTAGACTTCGGACTCCAGAGCGGATTTCATCGTAGAGGGCCCTCAGCCTTTCAATGTCGCGCAGATTGTGCACTGGGCGGACGTCAAGCAAACGCAACATGTGGTCCTCAATTATGACGTCCTCTTTCCCAAATCTCTCGATAAGGGTCTTCACCGCGATGTCATAATTTCGATCGCTGATCGACAACCCTTCAATAGCAGCGGCGGATTTTCCGGTTAGGTAACTGTTTAAGTATTGGAACTTGGCTATTGCAGGCAGGGTGCTGTTCTTGTGAATAGTTGAGTCGAATTGATTCCAGAATTTTTGCCGCGAGCGCAGATATCCTTTGAATTTTGAGATTTCCAATTTCGGTAATTTGGTTGTTGCTGATGGTGGCTGGAATACCGCGGCTGGGACGGAACCAATGTTGTGTGCTTCCTGCTCTGAAGTGTTGCCTGTCACTGACGGAGTTGTTGACCTGCTCTCGTTGGCTGTATGACTTCTGAGAGCTCTCTTGAGCTTTGTTTTGAAGGAGCATATCTTCTCCGTGTATGCAGCGCATGCTTCTAATCCTGCATCTAATTCTTGCAGATCGATCTTCTTTTCGATGCTCTCGTTTACAGATTTTTCAACTCCTTTGCCTGTTCAAAAAGGTCGAGGTGTTACTCAAGCTCACCGACTTGATGGTTGGCGATTGCAGTGGGTCGCTGGCCGCTGCGATCATCTTGGCGATTGCTTGTCGCAGGGCGGCCTGCTTCTTCTGGAGTCGTTCCATGGCGCTTTCGATGTCAGCAGGCGAAGTAATCCCGGGTTTCAGCACCAAAATGTGATGAATACTCGCGCCGATGGACTGAATCTAATCACTGTCGCCTTTGAACGACTCCTAACTTTTCTACGCGTTTACTGAACTTAGGACGGCGTCGGCCGCGCGCGCAGGAGCCACGAAGGAAGAAGTTCACTCTTTGGGATCCGTTTCGAGACTGGTTTATTTGCAGTAGTAAATTACTAGAGTGGGGAAAGGAAAGTGGAAAGAGAGAAGTAAAGAAACACAGTAAAAGGGCGTGAGTCAGGCACGTGCAGTGCCGTGGAGGGGGTGCAGTGGCCACTGTCGGGTCGGTGACACGGGGGCATTCACAATTAACTTGCTCGGACGGTGTCGTTAGGGGCCCCCCTTGGCTCTCGCTTGCTTCTCGGTAGCGTATTCGCGGTTGTCATCGATTGTATTGTTAGGCGCCCCCGCCTCCGCTCTCGCTTCTCAGTAGCGTATTCACGGTTGTCATCGAAGGTCTTAACAGGAGGCTGTGGCTCCGCCGACGAGCGGCCACCGGTCCGGCGTTCCGAGTCATTTTGTGGGTACCTGTACGCGCGTGCGCCAGATTTCAACATGTGTGCACGCAGGAGATATGAACGTGGGCGCAAGGTTTACACTTGCAGCTTATTCTGAAGACAAAGCGAATACATAAATGAAACTATGTTTCATTTATTTATGCGAAATCTAAGTTAGCACTGCGACGGGGTAGGTGAGCCTCAGCTAGGCGACTGGCCACGGCCGTCTGGTGTAGCGCGATCGGACAGTGACGAGACGCTCTCTCGACTCATTCTCGACGTCTTTTATGATATCCGGTCCCCCCCCCCCCCCAATTCTTACAATTCTTTTCTGTTACATTAGTCACTGTCGCACTCTTCAACATTCACCTGGTTTTCATTTCATTTATTTACTCTCAAGGCCGTACAGGCATTACAGAGAGGAGTGGAAATATAAAAAGAAAACATGGCTAAAGATGCAGCACATGGTCACATATAGCCGACTTCAACACATCATGATCTGTGATAGTCTGTGAGGCGGGAAGGCGGGAAGGCGATTCCAGTCTTGACTTGTTTTCGGGATGAAGGTTTCAAGGTATGCATTGCTTTTACACTGAGGCACCCCAACCTTCATTTGATCATCAATACGGGATGACAAATGGTTCGGAGGCGAAAGAAGTGTATTTTTTAGGTCATTATTAGTGTAGTGTATTTTATGAAACAAGCATAAGCGTGAAATTTGACGTCTAGTAGAAAGGAGAGGTAGGTCAAGATGTTGCTTCATGCGAGAAACGCTGGCTAAGCGATAGTAGTTAGAGAGAATAAACCTAGCTGAGCGGTTTTGAATCAATTCTTGAACGGCATGGCGGCGCCTAGCATTCCTATAGTTGTTTCTGCGTGGACTTCGAGGCCATTCACCTACCTGCCCTCCCATCTGTTTGTTGTGGTGGTTTCTTAGCTTCCTTGGCCCAGCACACCCGTCCTTGACATATCTTGTGCGCAAATCAGCGTTCTGTAGGTCTTTCAATCTTGTCGATGCTCAACACATTTAGCAAATTTAATGCAGTTGCTAAACTTAGGGTGGCGCAGTTTATTTTGCAATCAGCATGTCATCAGCACTGCATGATTCCAGCTAGCAGGCTGACCTGAACCGATTATTGTAAAAATTTTGCACATCTGAGAAAACTCGATCTCGGTTCCGTTTGTGCCTTTGCATTTTCTGCATCTCATAGCAGCACACACTGCGCGACTTATCGATTCACTAGTTCAAATAAAGTCAGCCTATAACCTGCGTTGACAAACGCGCTGACGATCTACAGGTGCATTGCAACAGGCGCCTTACTTCTTTGACCTTCCACGCGGATTTCCCGTAGCTCTAACCGGCAACAGCTCACTGGTTCAAGAAAACGGAAAGATTATATTTCTAACGTGACTTTTCGGAATCATGAGGTTAGGGGGTGCACAGATGCGAAAAGATTGCGCAATTTGAGAACACAGAAAGAACCTGAAGCTTGACCGGGGAGCGAACTAAATTTCTTGTCAAATAAACACACACACACAAGTAATGCGAATAACCGATTCCTTATCGCGCACAATCGACCACTTACATACAAAAAAGGGTCAACAATCGTCGCCACCAAGACGCTTAATCCAAATGATCGCACATGCCACACAAGGCCATAAGGCTTCGCCGAAGATGAAATTGTTGACAGTCCTAACAATCTCCCCGTTAATTCATGTGAGCGCTCGCGAGATAACGCAATCCTGGCTAAAACAAACAAACGCAGAAAATATTATAAACAGAACAGTGCGCATAGGCGGGTCCATCATTAATCATATGGGCAGCAGCGAAAAAATATGCACAGCGATACAGTGCCTAGAATATACGTAAGTATTTTCTAGGCACTGTAACAGCGAGTTTCACTTCGTCTGTTCAACTGGTCGACTTGACTAGGGAATTTCGTCCTCCATTCTGGGTACATGAAAGAGCTAATTTTGGTGAGCAGCCCAGAGTTGCCAGCATGGTGTTTTGTATACCACTAACATTGGGCGATGTTGCGGTTGGTATTTAGTCTCGCGCCGGTAGAGTGACCTGGAATTCATAGAGTTTCTCACTATATTACCTAGAGGGAAAACTGGCACTGCTGCGCTGTGGTATTCATAGGAATGACGGTATAATATGACTTCGGATTGGCATCGTTCTCGGAGAGTCAAGAAAGCCTTGAAGACGTGCCTGGCTAGCACCGTTCCGTCTTTCACAATGATTCATTTCCTGCTATAACAGCACGTAAAAAACTGTTGTAGCTTTATTATTAAACAAAAAAATGCTTCGCTTAATTTTGAGGACTTAATATTGTATGCACAATTACATTAAACGTAAAATATATCAGCTGGCCGCTAAAGTTGCAGGGCAGACGACAAGATTATCGCTCGCTTTAGAACCATAGAGTTTCTCACTATAACACCTAGAGGGTAAACTGGCGCCACCGCCTATGCGAGTTTCTTAAAGGGTGCCATGCTCTCATGGGAATGACGGGATATGTGTCTGCGAGGCTTGTGTTGGCTGGTGTTGAACGAGGCTTCGTCTAAAACGTTGATAAGGCTACACAAATAATGCTTTCTTAAAGTAAAACCTACATAAAAGGCTATCATTCACCCATATTATATCTCTTATGACAAGGAAGTCTAGCACGGCTGTGCACGACACGAAGGACGCCGACAGGAAGACAGAACAGTGTAGGTTTAGCCAGGCGCACCAGGAACAGCGTCGAGCCCGAGCCCCACTTCAGTAGCGCTGGCGATCCGGCTGCGGAGCTCTACACGACGCACTTCTTCTTCCTTACATCTTCCCCAGTCGCTGAAGACGGAGCCGCACAGGAGGCCTAAGGCGTCGTGAGGATGAAGGGCTCGTGATACGGCTTGAGCCGATCGACGTGGACATTTTCGCGGCCTCGGCGACGCAAGTCCGTAGGGGGCGTCAGAGGCTCGATGACGTAGTTCACCGGAGAAGTTTGCTGCAGAACCCGGTAGGGTCCATGGTATCGGGATACATAGGGTGCCTCGATGCCCAGCGCCGCCGTCCAGGGTGGAGACAACCCCGCTGGCGCCGCCATATTGAGTCACACGAGCTGAGACTCAGCTACACTTGCGTTCATAAATAAAAAAAACTCGCGGCGCACTTCCAAGTGCTTTGCCTTGATGAGGATTTTTTATCGGTATCGCATCTGCACATCTTTATAACCAATAGCCGCTAACTCGTCGAAGGTCCAAGACGCAAATGTATGGCGCCGGGAACATGCCCCAAGTTGCCAGTTCAATTTACATTTAACATGCCGTGTGTATGTTTGAAATACGCACTATTTTTTTTTTTTTGCGCTTCGATGCTTGGTATATAGGTTTGCGACCCCCTGTGTGTGGAAGTTTTTCTTTTTCGCTGTTGTATTTTGGTTTACACGTCACGCCTCCTTTACCGTAGCCAGCCACTCGCACACGGCGGTTAGTTTCCCTTGCGTTGCGCGTGCTCTTCGCATTCGTTGATATTATTTGACGATATCTACGCGCAATTTAGCTTTTTTTTGCCCACAAAACTGTGTGCTGACAGGATTAAGCTGGTGTAAAAATAACTGCGATGTGAAAATAAGGTTTAGTTAGTGCTGTAGAGAAACATGTAACGTAACTTGTCTGTGTCAATCTTGCGTAGTACACACAAGAAACCAAACGATGCACAAAATACGTTTACTTATAATGTCTAGTACAATCAATCATGAAAGAGATATGTACATGAAAAATCATATGTACTGTGTGGCGCCTGAAGGTTATGTTGAAAGACGAGATAAAAAAAAATTCGCAAGGTAGGCTCGACACACAATTCGGGATAGTGAGCTTTTTTTTAAATTTATTCATTACATGGGGGGGAGGGGGGGTTCAAGTGAGTACATCAACCTTATTACACACAATATAAATCGAAAACAAGAATGCAAACAAGAAAACGCAAACGCGGGTAATATTAATCAAGATATCCAGCCAGAATACGTCGCATCAGCCAAACACATCGATGGCGAGTACAGAACATTTTATAAATAACCATTAGAACACTGATAACTACATTGAAAAAATAAACAACACTGCATACATATCGCATACAAAAACCGTAAATGAAACTAAGACAGTCAAATACAGATTAGCAATGTTTTTCACTTCGAAAATATAGTCCATGATGATGTAGGGCTGTGGCCTTTAACAGACGGCGCCCATCCTGTCGATTTCCCTAGTACTGGTCCTCTTCAAAGTGTTTCTAAGTACAAGTAAAACAACAAAACTGATTATTGATATGAAAAGTTGCCTTGTAAATACAGAGAACCCATTACAGTGCTTAAAAATAAATTTTCGCAGAAGTAATGCTGTATTACCTCGCTTCACACGTTTCGAAGAAATGCACAGGCTACAACAGACACCATGCCAGAAAGCGCCGAAACATTTTGGTCCCATGATGCCCCTTAACTCTACTATACACCTGGGCATACCGTGCACAGACATTTAGAGACCGTCACAGTACCCACTACGATCGGTAATGAGCACGAATGACCATCGGCTTACGAGCACCACGCTACAAATATATTCGTCTAAAAAATCAGCTATATAACGTAACAACCTGAGATCCGCAAGATATCTGCTGAGAATAGAGAAAATCACAATGCTTCGCTTGCCACGTACGCAACAGCCGCTCTCCCCAGAAGAAGCACTGCGTTCTTTAGTCCCAAATAACCAGTAGCGAAAAAAGAAACTGAGGAAAAAAAAACAAGAAACAAGAGACACACGATGTGTGCTTCCCGTGAAAAAGTAAAATATGTGGTTTACATAACGATTTGTAGCTAATGTAAGGCTATTTCGCGGCGAAGCATTTTCGTCAGTCCTTAAAATAAGGCTACTACACGCATAGACTGCGCCGATCAAAACGGCAAAAGCCAATACGACGCGCGCTCGCAAACCATAGGCTACTCAGACAGCATCGGTGCAGTGCTTAGTTCGTGAGCGAACGTAGGTACGTGAGCGAGGATCAGAGAATACTTTCTTATTTAAATGAAAAACACGATGGGATAGTCTAAACTTTCTTGACACTTACCTCGCAAATGTAGGAGCTATCCGTTGCCTTCCAGTGATACAGCTTTACTTGGGCTTCCCATCTCTTCCTTCGCTCTGGGTCCCGGGGGAAGCGTAAACAACGAAGCCCTTTACGCGTCGATCCGGTGCACTTGGGAACACAACAGACCGTCATGTCGACTCGATGCACTTGACAAGCTTGTCATTCATGCGGCTGAAAACTGACCAGCAAGTAGAAGCGTCAGCGAAGCATCCGCGCGCACTGTGTTTTGAACTAAGCACCGGCACCAAGCACTCGCAACCGCTCGCTGTGACTCAAGATGGCGTCGCAGCGGGAAAGCGGCGGCGCGGGTGCGGTCAAAGGATGGCACCACCCTGAACGGCGGCGCTGGCATCGAGGCACCCTAGGGATACAAACTTGGAGGAGACACCTGGTGTCGAAGTAGGAGGCACCCACAACCAAACGAGAGCGTCGGGCGAAAACTGGGTGTGGGGGCTCCCGTCTGACGAAATTTCTGTAGCGCTTGTTCTTGCGTTGTAAGGGAGCGAGCTAGTTGCCGACATTCTTCTGCATACCGGGCGGCTTCGGAAACCGGTGTACCGTCTGATAAGTCGGGACGGTAAGGAAGAATAGTGTCAATGGGAAATGACGGTTCTCGGCCATATAGAAGAAAGGGAGAGAAGCCCGTCGTTGCCTGGGGTGCCGTATTGTAGGCGTACGGGACATAGGGAAGGATGAAGTCCCAGTTGGTGTGGTTGGAGGCAAAATACATCGAAAGCATGTCGCCAAGAGTTCGGTTAAAGCGTTCTGTCAATCCATTTGTTTGCGGGTGATATGCGGTGGTACAGCGATGAATAATGCGGCATTCAGTGAGAAGTTCTTGAAAGACATCGGCGAGAAAGACGCGGCCTCGGTCGCTCAGTAGTTCGCGGTGAGCGCCGTGACGTAGAACGAAGCGTTGAAGCAGGAAGGAGGCAACGTCACGAGCCGTCGCGGCGGGTAGAGCGGCCGTTTCGGCATACTTCGTGAGGTGGCCTATAGCTACAATGACCCAGCAATTGCCAGCAGCTGTGTATGGCAGAGGTCCGTATAGGTCTATTGCAACCCGGTCAAATAGTCGTGAAGGGCACGGCAAAGGTTGCATTGGTCCAGAAGAGCGGCAAGTATCAGGCTTGCGGCGTTGACATTCTGTGCAAGAGCGAATGTACTTTTCCACAAATGTGTATATACCGCGCCAATAAAACCTATGACGTAGTCTGGTGTAGGTCTTGAAGAGACCAGCGTCTGCACACTGAGGGTCGGCGTGGAAAGCGGCGAATAAATCAGTGCGGAGCTGCCGTGGTATTACAAGCAGCCATTTGCGGCCATCAGAACTGTAGTTACGGCGATAGACGATGCCGTCGCGGATGGCGAAGTGCGAAGCTTGCCGGCGTAGCGCTCGGGATGGTGGGCGTTCAGGTGAATCAGAGATGTAATCTATCAAAGATGAAATCCAGGAGTCCTTGCGCTGCTCCAAAGCCATGTCGACAAAAGCAAATGGGGGAAGTGGGTCGTCTAGGACGGAGGCACTGACAATGTCGGTGGGTAAAGGCGAGCGAAAAAGAGCATCGGCATCGGCGTGCTTCTTGCCTGAGCGGTACAAAACCCGGATGTCGTACTCTTGGAACCTCAGCGCCCACCGGGCTAGGCAGCCGCAGGAGATCCTTGAGGGACGACAACCAGCAAAGTGCGTGGTGATCGGTGACAACATCGAAGGACCGGCCGTACAGGTATGGACGAAATTTTGTAATGGCCAAGATGATCGCTAGACATTCTTTTTCCGTGACTGAATAATTCGCTTCAGCTTTCGTAAGAGTGCGGCTCGCGTAAGCAACAACATATTCTTGGTAGCCGGGCTTCCGCTGGGCGAGCACAGCGCCAAGACCAATGCCGCTAGAATCCGTATGGATTTCCGTGGGAGCAGTTGGATCAAAATGGCGCAGTATCGGTGGTGTTGTAAGCAGGCGCCGTAGCGTTGCGAAGGCCTCGCCGCAAGCCGGGGACCACGCGGAAAGATTGGGGTCTCCCTTAAGTAGCTCTGTCAGCGGTGCCATAATCGAAGCGAAATTTCGAATGAAGCGGCGGAAGTACGAGCAGAGGCCAATGAAACTACGCAAGCCTTTTAGAGACGTTGGCCTTGGGAATTCTTTAGTAGCACAGAGCTTTGCGGCATCGGGAAGAACGCCGTCCTTCGACACGACATGCGAGCCCCAAATTGACATTTTTTCAGGTTGAGTTGGAGGCCAGTGTCACTGAGACAGCGTAAAACCTGCTCCAAGCGATCGAGGTGAGTAGGAAAATCTGGTACAAACACTACTACATCATCCAAATAACACAAGCACGTGTTCCATTTGAGGCCTCGAAGAATACTATCCATCATCCGCTCAAAAGTCGTGGGCGCGTTGCAAAGGCCGAATGGCATCACACGAAATTCGTATACGCCATCTGGTGTGATGAAAGCTGTTTTAGGCTTATCGTCTGCAGCCATAGGCACCTGCCAAAACCAGAGCGTAGATCGAGGGAGGAAAAGAACTCTGCACCTTGTAAGCTGTCTAAGGCGTCATCGATCCGTGGCAATGGATAAACATCCTTTCGGTTTATTTGTTCAGGAGACGGTAGTCCACTCAAAAGCGGATCGAGCCATCCTTCTTTTTAACTAAAATAACTGGCGATGCCCATGGACTGTCGGATGGTTCAACGACACCACGCTTGAGCATTTCACCTACTTGCTCATCAATGACGCTTCGTTCTGTCGAAGATACGCGGTATGGTCGCTGCCGTAGCGGTGAGTGAACACCGGTGTCAATCCGGTGGCATACAGTCGTCGTTCGACCCAGAGAAGTGCTATGGCTGTCAAAAGCAGGGCGAAATTTGTCGAGGAGACAGAGGAGGTCATGGTGCTGCTTGGGGTTTAAGGCGTCGTCGATGACGTGGCTGAAAACGTCTTCAGGCATTGTGGCAGGTACGGGACTACCGGAGAGGGTGTTGACCTCGAACGATCTAGTAGGAAGTTACAACGCGGTAATGGTGTCGTAAGGCTCCACAGTGCCGAGAGATTCACCGCGAAGCAACGTAATCGGGAACGGAAGTGGTTGTAGACAGGAAGGTGAGTCGCACCTGCTTGAAGGCCAAGCAGTGCGGTTGGGAGTGGTGAGATGTGGCGACGAACGAAAGCAGTGGAAGGTGTGAAGAGTACGGTAGAGTCGGAGGCAATGGAACAAAATACAGGTGCCAGAACGGATGCGTGCGGGGTTATCTGGATGTCATCAGTGAGGGATAACTTGGTGCAGGAAAGCGAAACGTCGTCAGATATGGCATTGCCAAGCGAAGAGAAGGAGACTTCTGCACGGGAGCAATCAATGACAGCTTGGTGACGAGAGAGAATATCCCAACCTAAAATAATATCGTGGGAACAGAAGGGAAGAACGACGACGAACTCGACGATGTGGAGCACTCCTTCAATTTCAAGTCTGGCGGTGCACGCAGCCACCGGCTGGACGTGCTGTGCTGTGGCCGTGCGGAGTAATGGACCGAAGAAAGGCGTCGTGAATTTTCGTATTGAGCGGCATAGTTTTTCAGCAATCACAGATATGGAGGCACCTGTGTCCATGAGGGCCAGCAAAGAGACACCTTCAACGGCGACATCAATAACGTTGGGCGGCGAAAGAAGAGGGCTTGAGCGTTGCGACGATGACGCAGTTCTTGCCTCGGGAACTGCGCCGCTTAGTTTTCCGTGTCAGCGGTAGAGGGACGTCGACGCATCGGGTAGAGCGAGCGACGACGAGGAGAAGGAGAACGGTGGTTAGAAACTGGGCGAAGGCTAGAGCGGGGAAGAGGTAAATCGCGATCTGGAGCGTAAGACAACGGATGGTCGTACGCTGCTGTGCGTGGGTCGTCACGTGGATGAAGTAGACGGCGGCGGCACAGGCGTGCAAACGTGTCCGGGAATATCACACGAGTAGCAGATGGGCCCATTGTCCGCTGTGCGCCAGGGATTAATTGCTCGATGGACGGGAGGTTGTGGTGGCGTGGAGGTAAAAACAGGGCTAGGCATCGGAGGCGGAGCCCGGAACGTTGGTAGGCATGGTCGTGTGACGGCATCGGCGTAAGTCAGTGGGGCGGTGAGTTGAGGCGCCCGTTCCAGAGGAAGGACCTCGGACACTTGTTCTTCTATAACGTGTCGTAGGGTCGGACTAAAAAGGGACGAACTGGACTCCCGCGGGTTGGGGATAGGGGAGAGCTGGCGAGCAACTTCTTCCCGGACGAAAGCCTTGATCTGCGAGAGGAGGTTGGAATCGTGAAAAGGAGAGGTCAAGCCGGACAACGATTCCTGATGGGGAACAGGACGGCGGGTGAGGAGGCGTTGACGGCGGAGCTCGTCATAGCTTTGGCAGAGTTCAGTTACTTGGGCAACAGTGGGTCTCTTTGAAAGTAGCATCTGAAACGCGTCCTCGTCGATGCCCTTCAGTATATGCTTGATTTTAGTGCCCTAAGTCATGGACGCATCGACGCGTTTGCAGAGAGCGATGACATCTTCGATGTAGCTCATATAGGTCTCACCAGGCTGCTGACAGCGCGACTGCAGACGCTGTTCGGCACGAAGCTTTTGAACAGCAGGGCGGCCGAAGATCTCGCTGAATTTTGTCTTGAACACAGTCCAGCTTGAGACTTCGCTTTCGTGGTTGCGAAACCACAAGTGGGCAATTCCGGTGAGGTAAAACGGGACGGTGGTCAATTTCGTGGTGTCATCCCATTTGTTGTTAAGACTGACGCGTTCGTATGATGATAGCCAGTCATCAACGTCGTGGTCATCAGCACCGCTAAAGATGGGAGGGTCCCGCTGACGGAGTGTGCCGGGGCATACGGAGGACTGGGAGCAGGATGGTGGTGCGCTCGTGGCGCTTGCGGAGGTCATGATGGCAGGGAGGATCCGGCTGCTCAATTCCAGGATTACAGGAGACCCAGCAAACCTCCACCAATCATGACAAGGAAGTCTAGCACGGCTGTGCACGACACGAAGGACGCCGACAGGAAGACACAACAGCGTAGGTTTAGCCAGGCGCACCAGGAACAGCGTCGAGCCCGAGCCCCACTTCAGTAGCGCTGGCGATCCGGCTGCGGAGCTCTACACGACGCACTATTAACTTCTTCTTCCTTACACTCTCAATAAAGTTTTCTCACCTACAATGCAGAATCAAGCTAAGAAAAGCAAGAACAGACGACAAGTTTTTCCGAAGCGTGCGATAATACTGTCATCTGCCCTCCAACTTTAGCGGCCAGCTGATACTTTTTTATGTTTCATATAATTGTGCATCCAATAGTAAGTCCTAACAATTAAACAAAACATGTTTTTGTGTAATATAAAGCTAAAGCTGTTTTTACGTGCTGTTTTAGCAGGAAATGAATCATTGTGATAGACGGAGTGGTGCTAGCCAGGCGCGTCTTCAAGGCGTTCTGGCTCTCCAAGAACGATGCCAATCCGAAGTCACAATATACCAACATTCCCATGGATACCACAGCGCAGCAGCGCCAGTTTTCCCGCTATGTAATATAATGAGAAACTCTATGTTTGGATCAACTGTCGTCTGTTCTTGCTTTTCTTCGCTTGATCCTGCATTGTACGTAAGTAAACTTTATTGAGATGTAATATGAGGGAACGAAAGCTGTTTATGTAGATTTTATCTTAAGAACGCAGTATTTGTGTAGCCATATCCACGTCTTAGACGAAGCCTCCTTCAACACCAGCCAACACAAGCCTCGCAGACACATATCCCGTCATTCCCATGAGGGCACGGCGCCCTTTAAGAAACTCGCGTAGACAGTGGCGCCAGATTACCCTCTAGGTGTTATAGTGAGAAACTCTATGCTAGAATTATAGACGCGAAAACGATCGCCAGAAGGCGCTACTGCGCCTCCTGACAGCGCCCCCAATGTGGAAATGTCAAGCAGCGCGGTCGCGCCATGGTGCAGTCTCCGCTTTGTTTACGTTGTTTCGCCCGCGCGTTCCTTCGCTGCTCGTGCTCACGACGCTCCGTTTTCGACGGCGGCAGATCGCGTGCTGGCTTAACAGCGATGAAAAGACTGCAATGGGGTTGCAAGAGTGTTGCTGACGCCGACAGCTTTTTTCGTGGCGGCAACCTCAAGAAATGGGAGCGTCTGCTTCCACACGTGTATGGCGTTGAACAAATTGTGGACGGTGAGGTGACAGTGAAAGCCAAGTGCGTGTCGGAGGGGTCCAACAATATTGTATACGAGATCGAGTTAGAGCTACACACCGAGTTCAGTAATTTAGTCAATTTTATTTCTCTATGGTGCAGTCACAAAGCGGTCATGCAAGCTTGCAGAGATGTGTAGAGACGGTGACGATTGCGGTTGGGTTCATTGGTCGCTGGGCGCGCACACACAGCTGCTCTCATTTTGGCTCCCAGGGATTGGCATCCACACTGTCAGAACAGAAAGAACATATGCATTAGGCACCAATGAGCCAATTAAATTAAATAACGTTGTAAGTACTACACATGCGCATAATGCCTTATATCATGCTGTATAAATATTTAATGTGTATAATGCCTTATTCAATGCAGATATTAGAGTCATGGCAACTAATTGCATTAGTGAGCAAGGTATCTTTTCACTGCTCATGAGAAATCGCTCGTAAAAACTGCTCCGCGAAATGAATCCAGATCACGGTAACCGGCGGTTACCTTGGGACCATAGCACGAGCTCAAGAATTACATGCCTCATCAAAGCAAATCTACTTTCTCCTCGGGCGAACACCCCGCCGCAGCTATACAGTAAGCTCACACCGATGGCCGGCTATATACTACACGAAACGAAGATTCTTGGCAGGAAGAGTGAAGCAGGAAGAATGTGCAAGGTGACAATAACATTAAAGCATGCTTGGATATTGTGAACCTATGAAGCATGGCCAAGCAACAAACATAAACGCGCATGTCTCGAGCAGCTGCTTTTCGATCTGCCGCTTACCGATGACCGATGCCGATGCCGCTGCCGATGACCGCAGCTTGCATTAAATACGGCTTGCCACCACACAAAAGACAAGCAGCGCGCGGACCCTTTGTTGCCTGCACAACTAACAACTTAGTTTGCAGCGGTTGGAAAAGGCATATAATTCTCTTGAGCTCGTCCTTGCCGATCGCGAGTGAACGAACAGTACAATCAATTAAATTCGGGGGTTTTACGTGCCAAAAGCACGATATCATTATAAGGCACGCTTTAATGGAGTATCTCAGTAATAATTTTGGCCACCGGGGATTCCTTAACGTGCACAAATTCGAAGTTCACGGTAAGAAGTATATTCTTGCATTTCGCCCCCATCGAAATGCAGCCGCCGTGGCGGGGAATCGAGCTCGCGTCGTCGAGCTTAGCAGCGCAACACGTATGCATTTACCGCTAAGCTAACACGGCGGATGTCACTGTACGATTCAACTACGCGACACGTCTAAAACAAACGGCCATGCGCTAAATACAGGCATATTACTATTGCGTTTTTATCGAGCGGCCGTGATATATCACGCGAATGCGAACGTACGTGACTTACTTGACTCGGCGCACTGCAGTTATCCACGCTTGTCGTCTATCCTTCTCGTACCACCTCCCCGGAATTCTGTTGGACTTCACGGGCGGCTTTTCACCTTTCGAGACTGTTGTGGCAATCAAGAACACAGCGGTATTGCGTGCCACCTTTCCTGGTTGGTGAGGTCGCGCTCGCCGTCGCGAAAAGAACGCGCACGATCGCTCGCGCCGTAGAGAACACGGGCGCGCTCTGGCCCAGCGACCACCTTCGACACTTACATCCTTCCGCCATGAGAGTATTCGGCGCTGGTGCCACGCGGGCACACTTTAGGTTGCCTCGTCTATACTAAAGTCCCTAGATTTTCTGCTCTTTCTTAAAGAAAGCAAAAATATATATATATATCTAGGGACTTTAGTTTATACCGGTCGATACAGCTCGGCTGTAAAAATAACTTAGGATGTCCGGCAACCGCTAGGAGCACGCCTGTTCCTTGAAACCGAAACTAGCACTCGTCTTCCGGGGGTTGACGGTACCCCGCGGCGCCGACCGCATCTAACTTATTACGCTTTATTACGTATTAAAGCACCAAGAAAAGAGTGAGGATCATAGCTTCTGTTGAAAAGAGAGCGTTCGAGATAAATGTGACTTAGCGCTCCGCTCGCGAGCTCCCGTCACCGCAGCAGAACTTGGCTGAGATGTTGACAGCAGCGTATGCTACCCGCGGACTATGTTATTTCACCAAGCCAGAGGGGTGGCTCAGGGCCCCTTTAAAGGAAAAGCAGGTGCAACATAATAAAACAGCCACGATTCGTGGACTCCCATTCGCTGATTGCTTTTGAAGTGGCAATAGTGTCATAACACGTAGACCAGACAGCAACAAAGCTCTGGCAAAGTTACAGCGCAGCGCTGCCATTTTGTACCGCTGTAACGGTTATCAGCCATCGTTTCGTGTAGAGCTCATGACGGGAAGCAACGAGACGATAACGCAACCGGTATTGTTACGAACAGCGGCTGCATACATTGTATAATGCTAGAGGAAGCAGCATGCCCCGAATTGATAAGAGACGGTATCCTCAAACACATTAGACGGATACCGTCGTCCATGGTATTGGACGAATAATTTCGCGATTTCGTGTTCACGAAACACCAGCGTCCACTGAGGCGTTGTACGCGTGTACACAACAGCTGTTTTAGCATTGCCTGAGGCGAACTTGGTTGGTTTAGTGAGAAAGCAACATTGAAAGCCAAGACGCCGAGTTTCAGGCATAGAGTTTCTCACTATAACACCTAGAGGGTAAACTCGCGCCACCGTCTATGCGAGTTTCTTAAAGGGCGCCGTGCCCTCATGGGAATGCCGGGATATGTGTCTGCGAGGCATGTGTTGGCTAGTGTTGTACGAGGCTTCGTCTAAAACGTGGCTTTGGCTACACAAATAACGCGTTCTTAAAATAAAATCTACATAAAAGGCTTTCATTCACCCATATTACATATCTCAATAAAGTTACTCCCCTACAATGCAGCATCAAGCGAAGAAAAGCAAGAACAGACGACAAGTTGTTCCAAAGCGAGCGAGAATTTTGTCGTCTACCCTCCAACTTTAGCGGCCAGCTGATACTTTTTACGTTTCAAAGAATTGTGCATCCAATAGCATGTCCTCAAAATTAAACAAAACATGTTTTTGTGTAATAATAAAGCTAAAGCAGTTTTTTACGCGCTGTTTTACCAGGAAATGAATCATTCTGACAGACGGAACGGTGCTAGACACACGTGTCTTCAAGGCGTTCTGGCTCTCCAAGAACGATGCCAATCCGAATTCACAATATACCGGAATTCCCATGCTATAGGCACTATACCCATGCATACCACAGCGCAGCAGCGCCACATTTCCCTCTAGGTTTTATAGTGCGAAACTCTATGGTTTCAGGTACTGAATTTCAGGTTCGGTTCTGTTACAGTGCACTAGATTAGGGGCAGTGTGCTCACTGCCGTATCCCTGCGCCGCGTCGCCGCGGCGCACTCAGTGTCGACTGCTCCGGCGCCCGCCAGAGGCGCTGCCGCCAGTTTCTCCTGAAAACTTCCCTCGCTTGGTATGGAGTACGTTCTGTTGGATCGCGACGTTGACCGTTCTCCCTCAAGGGCTGCAGAAGATAGCGCCAACCTTTCCTTTATGAAAACTAACCACTTGATATCGACGTTGTCGGCTCTCGACTGCAAGTCCCGCCGGTGTTTTCAGCAGTATCCTCTCTGCTTGCTCTGTGATTGACGCTTTACTCAATGTGCACTCTTAGTGAGTGAGAATGGCTAGCCGCCGTCGAAAATACTGCTTTGCATCCGAGTGCAGAACTGGCTACAGTCGTGTGAAAGATGCACCCAAGACGTCTTTGCTCAGCGTTCCACGTGATGAAGAACGGCGAAAGGAATGGGAGAGGAACCTCAACCGTGCAGATAAGACACTGGAGGAATCTTGCGGGTCTTTGAGTTACACTTCGAACCGCGATTCATAATTAGGGACCTGTGCACCTTATAGAATGCAAAGAGGTGTGAATTCCTCGTGACAATTGCCACTGCTATCAGAAAACGCTGTTCCCACGATTCTTCCAAATTTACCACAGTACGTGACGAAGACGACACCGAAGCCCAGGAACAAAAGGAAAAGGTGTGAAAGGGACGAAGCACCCGCGAAGAAAAGCCGAAGCGCACTAGGCAGTAGCTATTCGGAGTTTTCATCGGCTGCTCCCGTCGCTTCCGGGATCATTCTTCATTTAGTTATAAATAAACATTGTTATTGCATAAATGCACACCCGTGAGCAAAAGTATACGGACTAGGGATTGCGCGATAAAGATGATTTTTTTTCAACTGCCTGCGAATGCAACTTGAAATTGAGGACTGCAGTCCAATCTTGGCATTGCGAGCTTTGAACTGTACTCGTCAATTTCAGTTTATGCATGTTAATTACGAAGAAATTGAGTTTTTTCGGGTGACCCTGTGGTCTATACTTTTGCTCACGGGTGTACCTGGTATTTTCATCTTTTCGATTTCATGTCGCATTAACGTTACGAAAGATGTAATACATAAATAACCAGCTAACCAGCTTAAATTGTGCCGCAGTGGTACCTAAATATTATTTTCGTGAATAGATGGGGCAACGTGAAAATGTCTAAGGCCTTACCTGCGGAAAAAAAAAACGAAGTGGTGGTTAAATTCGGCGCGGTGGTGCTGGAAACGTGGATGCGCGGTCATTGTGGCAAAACCACACTGACCATTTTATCGACCAGCTGCAGAAAAAACTCGAGTGCCTCTTGCTACCGTGACTGCAGCGGCCGTATCAAGCCTTTAACAGAACAGCATGAATAGCAAGGCTAGTTCATCCGTGCCTCCGGCTCAAAACATCGCCAACCCTCTGTAGATCAGCCGTAACAACAGTAATTTATTTCACTGCACACTGCGAAGGTGCACCAAAAGAACTTTCGTGCGCTGCACGTCGTGCATTTTACTTCTATACGGTGAAAACAGCAACACGCGATAGCTGTTTTACCGCGACGCGTAGGAAAGTTTCAGGTGACGCTGTGAACCGCGCCACCTGTCGGTGGCGACACGAAGTGCGTCAAGCTCTGCCGCGGTGTGAGCGCACTACAACTCTTCTAGTACACTGTAGTTCTGTAGAGCCAGAGGCTCTGGCTACGGCTGCGACTACGGAACATTCGCCAGAAATCACCCTCCTCCCCGTACCTCCTCTAGAGTAGAGTGTACTAGTTTGGGGGAGTGGGTCCAAGGAGGTCTCCGCGCTGAGGCATTTTTTTATGGAAAATCCAGGTGGCGCCACCATCCTTTCTTCCGAGTGAGCGGCCTCACTAGCCGGGCGGACGCTTGTCACGTCGGTGACCCTACCGCAGCTGCATGGAGCTTTGACAGGCGGATACTCGGTGACGGTAACACTGAGGTTATTCCCCACCGATCAAAGCAAATAAAATGGAAAGGAGCGGCGGAAAGAACGCAAACGACGCAACAACGACGGTGCGTCGAGCAGACGACAGCTACTCACTGCTCAGCCCGCGAGCTCGCCTCAGCCAATGGGCGCTGCCGAAACAGTCGGAGCCAACGTTCATTGGACGGAGATTCAAAAAAAGGCGACGGCAGCGCCCCCACTTTTTCCGTGTTTTTTGCTTCACCCTCGTCGCTTGCTAATGCGTCCGCTGGACCCACTGCCCCAATCTTGTACAGTCTACCTCCTCGAACTGAGCAACGCTACGCCATTGTGTTCGCGCGTAAGCACGAATAATTTCTGAGCCTAAACGCTGTTGCAAAGGACAAAGGACGGACTGCGCCTTGTATACGCGATGACGTCTTCGAAGTCGAGCGAGAACTGGCAACTCAGCGCTTACGAACTCCAACGACTCCCCCACGAATTGGTCACTGACGTTACGGAGGTAATCGTTCGCGAAGAACGTTATGTGCCGGATTTCACGTGCCCCATCTGCTTCGGCGTGTTCAGGAAAACTGTGGCGACGACGGGTTGCCTTCACCGCTTTTGCGAGGAGTGCATCACCACGTCGCTGCGCAAGTGCAACAAGGAATGCCCGACGTGCCGTCGTAAGCTCGTCTCGAAGCGGTCGCTGCGGCGTGACTACCGCATGGACGCTATGATCGCCGCTCTTCTTCCCAACCACGACGAAGATGGCGCGTCGCAGGCCGAGCGCGCGACTGCTTCGCAAGGCGCCCAGCTTCGCGGAGGCGAGAAACGCGGTGTTCCAAAGCAAGCATGTGAGAAGAACATCGTCAAAGACGTTCGCCCGAAGCGCTGCGTTAAGAAGGCTCGCGGCGAGCCGATCTCGACGGCGATTGGGAATGACTTGGCTCCGACGAACGCGGGTTGTGTCGAAGTGAAAGCAAACGTTCCGCAAGTATCGGCGCCGACTTCGCCGACGGCACAGCGAAGGTTTTTGTACGTATTCCAGGAGCCTTGGCAAGGAGGCCGTGTATCACAGGCGTTCGCGGCGGACGGCGTCGCTCGTAAGAGATCGGACTACGGGTTGACCTCGCGACGCGCCGAGGGGCCCCAGGAGCCGAACGCCGGCGCTCGCCGTGTTGATGCCGAGATTCTCGGAGAAGGTGCCCGTCTCCTGCCACCTCCAAGCGTTGCATTCGCCGGGGTAGCGCGGCGATCTGCGTCCAACGCCGTGTCCGCTGCTTCGCCGGCGCAGGTTGACCAAGACGTAACGGATACGAGTGAAGAGGCAAGCCGCACGACTTCGGCAGAACGCAGTGAGCCGACTCAGTTGAAGGATTTCTGCGCAGACATCGGTCAGACGTCCGAAGACGCGAGAGGCAAATCAGCAGCCGATGCCATGCCTGCCGCCGCTGCTGCCTCAGACCGCGAATCATCCAGCACAGCCCACGCGCCACGGCCTATCTGCGACTACCCAATAACGATGATTGTGAAGCCGCACCTCGACATGTTCTTGGAAAACGCCGAGTCCCCGACGCTGCGTTTAAGCATGACGGCGCATGTCACGATTGAGTGTATCGCCGCGTATCTCAGAAGTCGTCTTTCTCCGGACAGCGTGAGTCGTAACGACCAGCAATTATCAATGTACCGCATATACGCGGCCAACGAGCGGGGCGAGGTAGTTGTACTCCCAGCTACGATGACGGCGGAGGATGCCGTTAAGAGAATCACTAAAGACGGTGCGCGGCTGGAACTGTACTACGCGCTGGACAAGCCTTGAATCTGGGCTTGTTTCCTGCATGTGTACTCCGCCAAAGACGTGGTACACGCAGCTGAGTTTTAAAATAAAAATAAACGTATAAAAACTGAACAGGTGTTCGGCTGGTGCTTGTAACAAGTTACGTACGCGACCTGAACATAATTTTTCATGTTTAAGCTTGAGGAAGCTTATTGCTCGGAAGTTGCTATATCTAAATACGTGGACGCGAAGAAATCGCTTTTCTCTGGAAACGCTGCATCGCTTTCAATTAGGATTGCTGCATTAAAAGCAAGCATTTAAAATCTAGTAACTCTAGGTAGTGCATTTTGAATTTAGGCCATCAAAAGTTTATAAAGTCTTGAAATTTGCAAAAGTAAAAAAAAAACTACTATAAAGTTTTCAAGTCTCTAACTTAATAATAAAGATGTCGCAGTTATGTCAATTGCGCCTATTATGAGGCTTCTGAAGGGGGCAAAATTGGAGTATTATACACTGCTCTTAAATATACCGCTAATTTATGAACAGTACTTTCGCGACCCCCCTCCTAAGTATTTTAATAATTTCCCGTGTGGTGGGAATTGGTGCATCATATTTGTCCGCTTCATATGCTCTAAAGATGCAGTTGACAGAACTGCGATCTGTTTTGTATGCAGAGACATCGATTTGCAAACTTCTCAATTCTTTCTTAACCTTGCCGCGACTTCCGACAATTTTTGCAAATAGTATGAGGTCACAAATCAAATTTCTGCATCCGACAAATTGAATTCAAATCGGTCCAGCCGTTCTTAAAATCGGAGTTGGCCCTGAACTAAAGCTTTCTCGTAAGTATAACTTGAACTCGCGCTGTGGGGGCTCCAGAATTTAATTTAGACTTCTGGTGAACACAGGTAAATCGAGGTGCAGTCAAACGCCTTTATAACGAAGCGCTCGTGACCTCCTAAACCTCTCATTATGCAAGACACTTCGTTGTAAAGCTCACGCATTTGTACTGCTCACACTAGTGCAGTATAAGCACGTTCAACTGAAGAAAGTCCTTAACAAAAATAAAGATCCTTAATGAATTAAGTCACTCATTGCATCGGGCACACTTTGACAGAACGTGCGACTGCAGCCAACCTTAATGCACCGAGACTCGCAGCGTGCTGCGCGGCTAAACGCAAGAGATGCGCATAAAAAATTCACCAGCCCTTCCCCTGTCGATGATGATGATACACTTTATTAAAATAAAAAGTAAGAGTTGCCGTTGTGGAGAGCGTCTCTCAGTCCAGGAGGCCGCCGGGCACGCCTTTCATCACTGCAGCGATGAAGGTTGCCAAGTACTGCTGAGCTAGCAATGATGCTGCGAGAGTCGACCAAGCAGCCGTAGGGGTAGGGGATAGGTTGGTGGACGTTGGGGGGAGGGGGAAGGGGGGGGAGGAGGAAACACTTTTATGTACCACGTATTGGGCAACAGAAAACTGTACCGGGAGTTTTTCCTGTTCCTCTGTAATTTTCTGATTGACACTTTTCATCTAAATATAATATCTGAGAAGCTCAATAATTAATAATTATTATAATGATTATCTAATTATTTATCTAACGCGAAAAACTGAGTATCGGTAAGCGCCGGCAAACAACATTACCTTAGTTCTGTCCAGCTACGTGGCATTTGCATATATCTAGGTGTCGGTGCTAGAAAGTTGGGACACCCTGTATATACTGGGTGTTCAAAATTAGGCTTTACGAAAATTTTTAAAAATCGCTTGTACCCGGTAGCATAATTCTTATCGCTGAGCTTGGTCATTCGAAGAAACGGACTTTAGTAACACAAGAAATGGAAACTAATACTCTAATAATTAACGAAACTTGACTAATGAACTTCTTAGTTAATTATTTTACGACACATATTGCAATTTATGAATTGTAGCCGGTGAGTTTGCAAGACGCATCCACCTGAAATGAATTTCCAGGATAACACCAGTTTCGAGATATTATTGCCCAAAGTGTGGGACGTAATACATGGGCGTTCTAGTTACTTTTGTGCTTCAATGTATAAAACAGCATTTTGGTAAAAAAAGTAAGTGTAACAACAGTGCATTTTTACGGCGAGTTTGATGGCGCATATCTCCAAACTTGTGTCATTCTGGAAATTCATTCCAAGTGGAAACGCCTGACAAGCTCACCGGCTCCAATTCGTAAATCGCAATATGTGTCGTAAAGTAATAAAATAAGAAGTTAATTAGTGATTTCTTGTTAATTAGTTGAATCTATGTTTCGACTGGTCGTGCTACTAATGTCCGCCTCATCGATTACTTAGCTCTATCATAAGAATTAAGCTTCCTGCCACAGGCGATTTCCAAAAATTCCGTAAGACTTAAAAATGAACACCCTATATATATATATATATATAAATATATATATATATATATATATATATATATATATATATTGTAGTGAAGACGAATGCCCGGCGCTGCAGCCACATCGCCAGTCATCCGGGAAGCGCGAGCTCGAGATTGCCTACCGTGTTGTAGCGCAGACATCGCCTGTGAACTATATTGTCGAGCCTGTCACGCCACCTACGGACCAACGCTGTCGTGGTCGTGAAACCGTCCACGTACAACGCCTGAAGCCGTATTACGACCCCTTGATTCTATGTTCACCATGAGTCGCCAGGATGGCTCCTTTTCCGATGGGGGGTGATTGTAGAGAAGACGAATGCCCGGCGCTGCAGCCACATCGCCAGTCATCCGGGAAGCGCGAGCTCGAGATTGCCTGAGCCGCTCTGGTTGAGACACGCTGCCAACGCTGCCCGCTGCTCTCTTGTACTGTGTTCACATTAGAATATATATATATATATATATATATATATATATATATATAGACACAAAATTGGAGCACAACACAAACGTCCCTACAAGCAGTGACCAATGACCGATGATTGGACACCTCCTGGATCCCCATCGGCTTTTATTGTAAGTGGCCAGTGCCCTGTCTGTGTCAGAAAACGGCATTGCCTCCATGTTAAATATGGGCAAGATGGTGGGAAAAGTAGTATGTAAGCCTAATAAATAAATATGTTTTTTAAAGAGTGCGTTTCGATCAGTAGTTAGGCCTTAGCGCACAATAGAATAAAACAAGTTTGGGTGATCTCTGCGACGTGGTGCCCATATTTTACATGAAGGCCTAGGTCTATTCTGTAACACAGACGTGGTGCTGGCCAGTGTGCTGGGAAACTGCTTGGCCACCACGCACAATCTACGCTGTTATACTTTGCCCGTGGCAAATCGTAGCGCAGAAGCACGTGTACAAATGTTTAATCAATGGGACGGCATGCTCTCTATCGTTTGCATTGATGTCAAACTAACAAGCACGAACAGCGACAATTGTGTACGTTGCTGGTCAATAGTTCATTTCGCGCCGGTTGCTTCACGTAGTAAAATAAATATTTCTTTTTAGTCAAAACGATGAAAACTGTGCGAGCACACAGGGCGCGACATTTGCGACGTTTGAATTTTACACTATTTCCCGCGCGCTCCGTACGTGTCCAGCCGGCGCACTGCGTTACCGCGATAAAGAAAATAGTTCCTCAAGGAAGCTAAGCAGAAAACTTTCATACTCTTGCAAACCGCAGAAATTATTAAGAAATACCTTTATATCACAAGATTTGTTAATAAATACTGCAATTCATGTCTATGAAAGCGTGGATTTGTATGCGCGTTTTTGTGTGAATGCGCGCTTGCGCTGTTGACTCTTTGGCGCATTCCGGAAGTTTGTGCGTGCGGCGTATGTGTGCGGGTTGCGTGATGAGTTTGCTGCTTTTCTGTGCCCTTTGCCTCGCTGTTACATCTTCAGTAGCGCTTCAGTAGAGCTCCACTTCAGTAGCGCTGGCGATCCGGCTGCGGAGCTCTACACGACGCACTTCTTCTTCCTTACATCTTCCCCCCTCCCTGAAGACGGAGCCGCACAGGAGGCCTAAGGCGTCGTGAGGATGAAGGGCTCGTGATACGGCTTGAGCCGATCGACGTGGACAGTTTCGCGGCCTCGGCGACGCAAGTCCGTAGGGGGCGTCAGAGGCTCGATGACGTAGTTCACCGGAGAAGTTTGCTGCAGAACCCGGTAGGGTCCATGGTATCGGGATACATAGGGTGCCTCGATGCCCAGCGCCGCCGTCCAGGGTGGAGACAACCCCGCTGGCGCCGCCATATTGAGTCACACGAGCTGAGACTCAGCTACCCTTGCGTTCATAAATAAAAAAACTCGCGGCGCACTTCCAAGTGCTTTGCCTTGATGAGGATTTTTTATCGGTATCGCATCTGCACATCTTTATAACCAATAGCCGTTAACTCGTCGAAGGTCCAAGACGTAAATGTATGGCGCCGGGAACATGCCCCAAGTTGCCAGTTCAATTTACATTTAACATGCCGTGTGTATGTTTGAAATACGCACTATTTTTTTTTGCGCTTCGATGCTTGGTATATAGGTTTGCGACCCCCTGTGTGTGGAAGTTTTTCTTTTTCGCTGTTGTATTTTGGTTTACACGTCACGCCTCCTTTACCGTAGCCAGCCACTCGCACACGGCGGTTAGTTTCCCTTGCGTTGCGCATGCTCTTCGCATTCGTTGCAATTATTTGACGATATCTACGCGCAATTTAGCTTTTTTTTGCCCACAAAACTGTGTGCTGACAGGATTAAACAGGTGTAAAATAACTGCGATGTGAAAATAAGGTTTAGTTAGTGCTGTAGAGAAACATGTAACGTAACTTGTCTGTGTCAATCTTGCGTAGTACACACAAGAAACCAAACGATGCCCAAAATACGTTTACTTATAATGTCTAGTACAATCAATCATGAAAGAGATATGTACATGAAAAATCATATGTACTGTGTGGCGCCTGAAGGTTATGTTGAAAGACGAGATAAAAAAAAAATTCGCAAGGTAGGCTCGACACACAATTCGGGATAGTGAGTTTTTTTTTAATTTATTCATTACATGGGGGGTAGGGGGGGGTTCAAGTGAGTACATCAACCTTATTACACACAATATAAATCGAAAACAAGAATGCAAACAAGAAAACGCAAACGCGGGTAATATTAATCAAGATATCCAGCCAGAATACGTCGCATCAGCCAAACACATCGATGGCGAGTACAGAACATTTTATAAATAACCATTAGAACACTGATAACTACATTGAAAAAATAAACAACACTGCATACATATCGCATACAAAAACCGTAAATGAAACTAAGACAGTCAAATACAGATTAGCAATGTTTTTCACTTCGAAAATATAGTCCATGATGATGTAG
Organism: Dermacentor silvarum; assembly: GCF_013339745.2. Classification (NCBI taxonomy): domain Eukaryota; kingdom Metazoa; phylum Arthropoda; class Arachnida; order Ixodida; family Ixodidae; genus Dermacentor; species Dermacentor silvarum. The sequence continues at coordinate 317,351,883 of NC_051154.1, forward strand.
GGCTGTGGCCTTTAACAGACGGCGCCCATCCTGTCGATTTCCCTAGTACTGGTCCTCTTCAAAGTGTTTCTAAGTACAAGTAAAACAACAAAAGTGATTATTGATATGAAAAGTTGCCTTGTAAATACAGAGAACCCATTACAGTGCTCAAAAATAAATTTTCGCAGAAGTAATGCTGTATTACCTCGCTTCACACGTTTCGAAGAAATGCACAGGCTACAACAGACACCATGCCAGAAAGCGCCGAAACATTTTGGTCCCATGATGCCCCTTAACTCTACTACACCTGGGCATACCGTGCACAGACATTTAGAGACCGTCACAGTACCCACTACGATCGGGAATGAGCACGAATGACCATCGGCTTACAAGCACCACGCTACAAATATATTCGTCTAAAAAATCAGCTATATAACGTAACAACCTGAGATCCGCAAGATATCTGCTGAGAATAGAGAAAATCACAATGCTTCGCTTGCCACGTACGCAACAGCCGCTCTCCCCAGAAGAAGCACTGCGTTCTTTAGTCCCAAATAACCAGTAGCGAAAAAAGAAACTGAGGAAAAAAAACAAGAAACAAGAGACACACGATGTGTGCTTCCCGTGAAAAAGTAAAATATGTGGTTTACATAACGATTTGTAGCTAATGTAAGGCTATTTCGCGGCGAAGCATTTTCGTCAGCCCTTAGATAAGGGTACTACCGCATGGACAGCGCCGATCAAAACGGCAAAAGCCTATGCGACGCACGCTCGAAAACCATAGGCTACTCAGACAGCATCGGTGCAGTGCTTAGTTCGTGAGCGAACGTAGGTACGTGAGCGACGATCAGAGAATACTTTCTTATTTAAATGAAAAACACGATGGGATAGTCTAAACTTTCTTGACACTTACCTCGCAAATGTAGGAGCTATCCGTTGCCTTCCAGTGATACCGCTTTACTTGGGCTTCCCATCTCTTCCTTCGCTCTGGGTCCCGGGGGAAGCGTAAACAACGAAGCCCTTTACGCGTCGATCCGGTGCACTTGGGAACACAACAGCCCGTCATGTCGACTCGATGCACTTGACAAGCTTGTCATTCATGCGGCTGAACACTGACCAGCAAGTAGAAGCGTCAGCGAAGCATCCGCGCGCACTGTGTTTTGAACTAAGCACCGGCACCAAGCACTCGCAACCGCTCTCTGTGGCTCAAGATGGCGTCGCAGCGGGAAAGCGGCGGCGCGGGTGCGGTCAACGGATGGCACCACCCTGAACGGCGGCGCTGGCATCGAGGCACCCTAGGGATACAAACTTGGAGGAGACACCTGGTGTCGAAGTAGGAGGCACCCACAACCAAACGAGAGCGTCAGGCGAAAACTGGGTGTGGGGGCTCCCGTCTGACGAAATTTCTGTAGCGCTTGTTCTTGCGTTGTAAGGGAGCGAGCTAGTTGCCGACATTCTTCTGCATACCGGGCGGCTTCGGAAACCGGTGTACCGTCTGATAAGTCGGGACGGTAAGGAAGAATAGTGTCAATGGGAAATGACGGTTCTCGGCCATATAGAAGAAAGGGAGAGAAGCCCGTCGTTGCCTGGGGTGCCGTATTGGAGGCGTACGGGACATAGGGAAGGATGAAGTCCCAGTTGGTGTGGTTGGAGGCAAAATACATCGAAAGCATGTCGCCAAGAGTTCGGTTAAAGCGTTATGTCAATCCATTTGTTTGCGGGTGATATGCGGTGGTACAGCGATGAATAATGCGGCATTCAGTGAGAAGTTCTTGAAAGACATCGGCGAGAAAGACGCGGCCTCGGTCGCTCAGTAGTTCGCGGTGAGCGCCGTGACGTAGAGCGAAGCGTTGAAGCAGGAAGGAGGCAACGTCACGAGCCGTCGCGGCGGGTAGAGCAGCCGTTTCGGCATACTTCGTGAGGTGGTCTATAGCTACAATGACCCAGCAATTGCCAGCAGCTGTGTATGGCAGAGGTCCGTATAGGTCTATTGCAACCCGGTCAAATGGTCGTGAAGGGCACGGCAAAGGTTGCATTGGTCCAGAAGAGCGGCAAGGATCAGGCTTGCGGCGTTGACATTCTGTGCAAGAGCGAATGTACTTTTGCACAAATGTGTACATACCGCGCCAATAAAACCTATGACGTAGTCTGGTGTAGGTCTTGAAGAGACCAGCGTCTGCACACTGAGGGTAGGCGTGGAAAGCGGCGCATAAATCAGTGCGGGGCTGCCGTGGTATTACAAGCAGCCATTTGCGGCCATCAGAACTGTAGTTACGGCGATAGACGATGCCGTCGCGGATGGCGAAGTGCGAAGCTTGCCGGCGTAGCGCTCGGGATGGTGGGCGTTCAGGTGAATCAGAGATGTAATCTATCAAAGATGAAATCCAGGAGTCCTTGCGCTGCTCCAAAGCCATGTCGACAAAAGCGAATGGGGAAAGTGGGTCGTCTAGGACGGAGGCACTGACAATGTCGGTGGGTAAAGGCGAGCGCAAAAGAGCATCGGCATCGGCGTGCTTCTTGCCTGAGCGGTAGAAAACCCGGATGTCGTACTCTTGGAACCTCAGCGCCCACCGGGCTAGGCAGCCGCAGGGATCCTTGAGGGACGACAACCAGCAAAGTGCGTGGTGATCGGTGACAACATCGAAGGACCGGCCGTACAGGTATGGACGAAATTTTGTAATGGCCAAGATGATCGCTAGACATTCTTTTTCCGTGACTGAATAATTCGCTTCAGCTTTCGTAAGAGTGCGGCTCGCGTAAGCAACAACATATTCTTGGTAGCCGGGCTTCCGCTGGGCGAGCACAGCGCCAAGACGAATGCCGCTAGCATCCGTATGGATTTCCGTGGGAGCAGTTGGATCAAAATGGCGCAGTATCTGTGGTGTTGTAAGCAGGCGGCGTAGCGTTGCGAAGGCCTCGCCGCAAGCCGGGGACCACGCGGAAAGATTGGGGTCTCCCTTAAGTAGCTCTGTCAGCGGTGCCATAATCGAAGCGAAATTTCGAATGAAGCGGCGGAAGTACGAGCAGTGGCCAATGAAACTACGCAAGCCTTTTAGAGACGTTGGCCTTGGGAATTCTTTAATAGCACGGAGCTTTGCGGCATCGGGAAGAACGCCGTCCTTCGACACGACATGCGAGCCCCAAATTGGCCTTTTTTTTTCAGGTTGAGTTGGAGGCCAGTGTCACTGAGACAGCGTAAAACCTGCTCCAAGCGATCGAGGTGAGTAGGAAAATCTGGTACAAACACTACTACATCATCCAAATAACACAAGCACGTGTTCCATTTGAGGCCTCGAAGAATACTATCCATCATCCGCTCAAAAGTCGTGGGCGCGTTGCAAAGGCCGAATGGCATCGCACGAAATTCGTATACGCCATCTGGTGTGATGAAAGCTGTTTTAGGCTTATCGTCTGCAGTCATAGGCACCTGCCAAAACCAGAGCGTAGATCGAGGGAGGAAAAGAACTCTTCACCTTGTAAGCTGTCTAAGGCGTCATCGATCCGTGGCAATGGATAAACATCCTTTCGGTTTATTTTGTTCAGGAGACGGTAGTCCACGCAAAAGCGGATCGAGCCATCCTTCTTTTTGACTAAAAAACCTGGCGATGCCCATGGACTGTCGGATGGTTCAACGACACCACGCTTGAGCATTTCACCTACTTGCTCATCAATGACGCGTCGTTCTGTCGAAGATACGCGGTATGGTCGCTGCCGTAGCGGTGAGTGAACACCGGTGTCAATCCGGTGGCATACAGTCGTCGTTCGACCCAGAGAAGTGCTATGGCTGTCAAAAGCAGGGCGAAATTGGTCGAGGAGACAGAGGAGGTCATGGCGCTGCTTGGGGTTTAAGGCGTTGTCGATGACGTGGCTGAAAACGTCTTCAGGCAATGTGGCAGGTACGGGACTACCGGAGAGGGTGTTGACCTCGAACGATCCAGTAGGAAGTTCCAACGTGGTAATGGTGTCGTAAGGTCCACAGTGCCGAGAGATTCACCGCGAAGCAACGTAATCGGGAACGGGAAGTGGTTGTAGACAGGAAGGTGAGTCGCACCTGCTTGAAGGCCAAGCAGTGCGGTTGGGAGTGGTGAGATGTGGCGACGAACGAAAGCAGTGGAAGGTGTGAAGAGTACGGTAGAGTCGGAGGCAATGGAACAAAATACAGGTGCCAGAACGGATGCGTGCGGGGGTATCTGGATGTCGTCAATGCGGGATAACTTGGTGCAGGAACGCGAAACGTCGTCAGATATGGCATTGCCAAGCGAAGAGAAGGAGACTTCTGCACGGGAGCAATCAATGACAGCTTGGTGACGAGAGAGAATATCCCAACCTAAAATAATATCGTGGGAACAGAGGGGAAGACGCACGACGAACTCGACGATGTAGAGCACTCCTTGAATTTCAAGTCTGGCGGTGCACGCAGCCACCGGCTGGACGTGCTGTGCTGTGGCCGTGCGGAGTAATGGACCGAAGAAAGGCGTCGTGACTTTTCGTATTGAGCGGCATAGTTTTTCAGCAATCACAGATATGGAGGCACCTGTGTCCATGAGGGCCAGCACAGAGACACCTTCAACAGCGACATCAATAACGTTGGGCGGCGAAAGAAGAGGGCTTGAGCGTTGCGACGATGACGCAGTTCTTGCCTCGGGAACTGCGCCGCTTAGTTTTTCGTGTTAGCGGTAGAGGGACGTCGACGCATCGGGTAGAGCGAGCGACGACGAGGAGAAGGAGAACGGCGGTTAGAAACTGGGCGAAGGCTAGAGCGGGGAAGAGGTAAATCGTGGTCTGGAGCGTAAGACAACGGATGGTCGTACGCTGCTGTGCGTGGGTCGTCACGTGGATGAAGTGGACGGCGGCGGCACAGGCGTGCAAACGTGTCCGGGAATACCACACGAATAGCAGATGGGCCGATTGTCCGCTGTGCGCCAGGGATTAATTGCTCGATGGACTGGAGGTTGTGGTGGCGTGGAGGTAAAAACAGGGCTAGGCATCGGAGGCGGAGCCCGACATCGGTAGGCATGGTCGTGTGACGGCATCGGCGTAAGTCAGTGGGGCGGGTGAGTTTGAGGCGCCCGCTCTAGAGGAAGGACCTCGGACACTTGTTCTTCTATAACGTGTCGTAGGGTCGGACTAAAAAGGGACGAACTGGACTCCGGCGGGTTGGAGATAGGGGAGAGCTGGCGAGCAACTTCTTCCCGGACGAAAGCCTTGATCTGCGAGAGGAGGTTGGAATCGTGAAAAGGAGAGGTCAAGCCGGAACAACGATTCCTGATGGGGAACAGGACGGCGGTGAGGAGGCGTTGACGGCGGAGCTCGTCATAGCTTGGCAGAGTTCAGTTACTTGGGCAACAGTGGGGGCTCTTTGAAAGTAGCATCTGAAACGCGTCCTCGTCGATGCCCTTCAGTATATGCTTGATTTTAGTGCCCTAAGTCATGGATGCATCGACGCGTTTGCAGAGAGCGATGACATCTTCGATGTAGCTAGTATAGGTCTCACCAGGCTGCTGAGAGCGCGACTGCAGACGCTGTTCGGCACGAAGCTTTGAACAGCAGGGGGGCTGAAGATCTCGCTGAACTTTGTCTTGAACACAGTCCAGCTTGAGACTTCGCTTTCGTGGTTGCGAAACCACAAGTGGGCAATTCCGGTGAGGTAAAACGGGACGGTGGTCAATTTCGTGGTGTCATCCCATTTGTTGTTAAGACTGACGCGTTCGTATGATAGCCAGTCATCAACGTCGTGGTCAATCAGCACCGCTAAAGATGGGAGGGTCCCGCTGACGGAGTGTGCCGGTGCATACGGAGGACTGGGGAGCAGGTGGGTGGTGCGCTCGTGGCGCTTGCGGAGGTCATGATGGCAGGGAGGATCCGGCTGCTCAATTCCAGGATTACAGGAGACCCGCAAACCTCCACCAATCATGACAAGGAAGTCTAGCACGGCTGTGCACGACACGAAGGACGCCGACAGGAAGACACAAACAGCGTAGGTTTAGCCAGGCGCACCAGGAACAGCGTCGAGCCCGAGCCCCACTTCAGTAGCTCTGGCGATCCGGCTGCGGAGCTCTACACGACGCACTATTAACTTCTTCTTCCTTACACTCTCAATAAAGTTTTCTCACCTACAATGCAGAATCAAGCTAAGAAAAGCAAGAAAGACGACAAGTTTTTCCAAAGCGTGCGATAATACTGTCATCTGCCCTCCAACTTTAGCGGCCAGCTGATACTTTTTACGTTTCATATAATTGTGCATCCAATAGTAAGTCCTAAAATTAAACAAAACATGTTTTTGTGTAATATAAAGCTAAAGCTGTTTTTACGTGCTGTTTTAGCAGGAAATGAATCATTGTGATATACGGAGCGGTGCTAGCCAGGCGCGTCTTCAAGGCGTTCTGGCTCTCCAAGAACGATGCCAATCCGAAGTCACAATATACCAGCATTCCCATGGATACCACAGCGCAGCAGCGCCAGTTTTCCCGCTATGTAATATAGTGAGAAACTCTATGTTTGGATCAACTGTCGTCTGTTCTTGCTTTTGTTCGCTTGATCCTGCATTGTAGGTAAGTAAACTTTATTGAGATTAATATGAGGAACGAAAGCGTTTATGTAGATTTTATCTTAAGAACGCAGTATTTGTGTAGCCATATCCACGTCTTAGACGAAGCCTCCTTCAACACCAGCAAACACAAGCCTCGCAGACACATATCCCGTCATTCCCATGAGGGCACGGCGCCCTTTAAGAAACTCGCGTAGACAGTGGCGCCAGATTACCCTCTAGGTGTTATAGTGAGAAACTCTATGCTAGAATTATAGACGCGAAAACGATCGCCAGAAGGCGCTACTGCGCCTCCTGACAGCGCCCCCAATGTGGAAATGTCAAGCAGCGCGGTCGCGCCATGGTGCAGTCTCCGCTTTGTTTACGTTGTTTCGCCCGCGCGTTCCTTCGCTGCTCGTGCTCACGACGCTCCGTTTTCGACGGCGGCAGATCGCGTGCTGGCTGAACAGCGATGAAAAGACTGCAATGGGGTTGCAAGAGTGTTGCTGACGCCGACAGCTTTTTTCGTGGCGGCAACCTCAAGAAATGGGAGCGTCTGCTTCCACACGTGTATGGCGTTGAACAAATTGTGGACGGTGAGGTGACAGTGAAAGCCAAGTGCGTGTCGGAGGGGTCCAACAATATTGTATACGAGATCGAGTTAGAGCTACACACCGAGTTCAGTAATTTAGTCACTTTTATTTCTCTATGGTGCAGTCACAAAGCGGTCATGCAAGCTTGCAGAGATGTGTAGAGACGGTGACGATTGCGGTTGGGTTCATTGGTCGCTGGGCGCGCACACACAGCTGCTCTCATTTTGGCTCCCAGGGATTGGCATCCACACTGTCAGAACAGAAAGAACATATGCATTAGGCACCAATGAGCCAATAAAATTAATTAACGATGTAAGTACTACACATGCGCATAATGCCTTATATCATGCTGTATAAATATTTAATGTGTATAATGCCTTATTCAATGCAGATATTAGAGTCATGGCAACTAATTGCATTAGTGAGCAAGGTATCTTTTCACTGCTCATGAGAAATCGCTCGTAAAAACTGCTCCGCGAAATGAATCCAGATCACGGTAACCGGCGGTTACCTTGGGACCATAGCACGAGCTCAAGAATTACATGCCTCATCAAAGCAAATCTACTTTCTCCTCGGGCGAACACCCCGCCGCAGCTATACAGTAAGCTCACACCGATGGCCGGCTATATACTACACGAAACGAAGATTCTTGGCAGGAAGAGTGAAGCAGGAAGAATGTGCAAGGTGACAATAACATTAAAGCATGCTTGGATATTGTGAACCTATGAAGCATGGCCAAGCAACAAACATAAACGCGCATGTCTCGAGCAGCTGCTTTTCGATCTGCCGCTTACCGATGACCGATGCCGATGCCGCTGCCGATGACCGCAGCTTGCATTAAATACGGCTTGCCACCACACAAAAGACAAGCAGCGCGCGGACCCTTTTGTTGCCTGCACAACTAACAACTTAGTTTGCAGCGGTTGGAAAAGGCATATAATTCTCTTGAGCTCGTCCTTGCCGATCGCGAGTGAACGAACAGTACAATCAATTAAATTCGGGGGTTTTACGTGCCAAAAGCACGATATCATTATAAGGCACGCTTTAATGGAGTATCTCAGTAATAATTTTGGCCACCGGGGATTCCTTAACGTGCACAAAATCGAAGTTCACGGTAAGAAGTATATTCTTGCATTTCGCCCCCATCGAAATGCAGCCGCCGTGGCGGGGAATCGAGCTCGCGTCGTCGAGCTTAGCAGCGCAACACGTATGCATTTACCGCTAAGCTAACACGGCGGATGTCACTGTACGATTCAACTACGCGACACGTCTAAAACAAACGGCCATGCGCTAAATACAGGCATATTACTATTGCGTTTTTATCGAGCGGCCGTGATATTGCACGCGAATGCGAACGTACGTGACTTACTTGACTCGGCGCACTGCAGTTATCACGCTTGTCGTCTATCCTTCTCGTACCACCTCCCCGGAATTCTGTTGGACTTCACGGGCGGCTTTCACCTTTCGAGGCTGTTGTGGCAATCAAGAACACAGCGGTATTGCGTGCCACCTTTCCTGGTTGGTGAGGTCGCGCTCGCCGTCGCGAAAAGAACGCGCACGATCGCTCGCGCCGTAGAGAACACGGGCGCGCTCTGGCCCAGCGACCACCTTCGACACTTACATCCTTCCGCCATGAGAGTATTCGGCGCTGGTGCCACGCGGGCACACTTTAGGTTGCCTCGTCTATACTAAAGTCCCTAGATTTTCTGCTCTTTCTTAAAGAAAGCAAAATATATATATATATATATATATATATATATAGGGACTTTAGTCTATAGGTGGTATTCACGTGACGTCACGGCAGAGCAGTCTGGCGGGCTGTAGCGGACAAGGCACAAGCTGCGTTGGCCACTATGAAACCGCCATATTTTTGGGGAGCCGGTGTCAACAAAGCTTATCTCCGCTGTTGAAGCGCTGCCGATGTGTGTGTTTTTTTACCTTAGGAGGGGTCACTAAAGTGCCTATCTTTTGCAACTTTGCAAGCATGAATGCCAGGCCCTCGTTAGTGCACTTAAGCACGTACGCGCAGAATTTAGAGGCCGGTGCGAAGGTGCGCTACGTCGAGAAAGTGGAGCTTTGAGGTGGCGTCGATCCACTTATGGTTACTGGCAAAGAGGCGTCATTTGATCTCGCGCTCGTATCCAAGGTAGAACTTCTGATATTAAGGACTACCTTGTGCACGCTACAAGCTTCATAACTCACGAACAGCTGAAAGCAAGAAAATATCTGGAATCACACAACTATTTGACCAGCGGCTTTGTTCAAGAACCCCAGCTGAGAAGACACGGCGAGCACATCATTGTGCGCACGAAGGTAAGACAATCTAAAACGCTACATCAGCTAGTCGCTCTTTGTATTACCGGGTCAAATTGTAACGCTAACGGGTAATACTTGCCAATGTGTGTGACAGGAGTGCGATTCGTGTTCGGAATGTTTCGCTGCGCAGCGAAACATCGTAGCACTTTCTTAAGTTACCGCCAGCGAGTGGTACTTCTTATCGTTTATGTACCGTTGCTCCTCGATAGTACATGATTGCAGGAGTAGGCTTTCGCACTGCGCAGCGTCCAGCAACGCAGTGCCTTTCGGAGTTAGGTAAGTGGGTTAAGGAAGCGAAAAAGATACCAAAAAAAATCGTTTTTTTTTTGTAAACTTCAGCTTTTTGTACGCAACATGTCAGCTACCACCATGCTGCGCACTTTAGAAACAGTGCTGTTTAGCGGCTAACTTCCAGCTGTCCAGCTGTTAACCTTGCTCCAGCCCTCTATCCCCCCCCCCTTTTTTTTGCATCCCCGTCACCTGCCGAAGCGTTTACTAAGTTCTACAATTATCGCTACCGGCGAGGCCGCGAGCTTGCATACGTATGCGCAATTGCGATTTGATGTGCAAGCATAAAACCACTCGCTGGGTTTTGCTATTTACACTCATGGATACACCTACATTAGTTTCACTCACTGATGATGTAACTCGCCTTGCTTTTTGTGCCTGTGTTCTCAGCATGCATAGAATCAGCATTAATAGATCACTTCCTCGTTTGCAGGGTAAACCACTCCCAGGCAATTTCCACTCAGCCACTGGAGCCATGGTTCTGTCAAGCAGGATGGAATGGTCGAAGCTGCACACTGCACGTGTATGGCCGGTCTCGCGAAGCCTGCTCGCACATTGGTGCACTGCTCTTCTATGAGAGCAGCTTCAAATTTCGTGATGGTCAGGCTTGACTGATAAGAAAAGCTGGCTGCCTCCGTACTCAAGTACTGTGCCTTGTGCGCCACTTGCACACATTGACTTTGGCTGTCAGCTACCACCAAGAAAGGCGGCTGGATGGACATCGATCATCCTCAAGAAACCAGACACACTATTGAGAGGTCTTCACAGACGAACGGAAGGCTTTCGCGACAGAATTAAGAAGGCTGGCAAATATTTGCAGTGTGTGCACTGGAAAAGGACTGTTGCGAGGGAGTCATCCCTGTGCAAGTGAAGACTACCACTGTCTTCTGGGACACTTGGCAAGAACAAGCCGTTGTCAAGGGATCGATGCTGGAGGAGTGCGCAATGTTTGCCCAGGTGTATGTGTAGAGCCAAAGGTATTTATATGTCCATTGAATGATAGCTTATTGATATAAGTAACGACATGTTGCTGACAGACAAGGCACTGTTAAATGCTTGAAATACCAGTGTTTATCAGAAAGAATTGTGGATATTTTTAGGTATGTGTAAAGAAAGGTTACATTGCCCAACCTGAATGGTTGCTGCTAGCTAAGTGCAGTTTGTATCATTTGTACATTGGAATTAGTGTGAACAAGTCATTCTAGTGATAATACAGGTCGTAAAGATGTGGAGCGGCAACGAGAGGTCGTCGGCCTCAGCAACGTGGTTCGCCTTCAGAGCAGGCGGGTCGCGGCATCGACAGCCAGCAGCTTGCCGAACGACTTGACTCAGCCATCTGTTACTGTGAGCATGGTGAAGAAGATCTGCTACCCTGAGGAGAGCAAGGTTCTTCTGCTGGCACTAATTGGAGTCTGCGCAAGGCGGACACTGCCAGGAACCATATGTTGCTGAAGCATCCAGCCAGCACAAAGAGTTTGTTTCCAACAAGTTGGATTGATATTAGTTCAAATGAGCCCACATGGCAGCAAGCCCAGATGGCCTGATTTATTGGCCTGCTGCCAAGATGTGTTTTAGAAATTAAGTGCCCAATTTCAGCTGCTGGTGTAAATGACGTTGGACCCAGAAAAGTGGCTGCTAGAAGTTGCTGCTAGTGATAATACAATGAATCAGAAAACGACACATGCTTACTACAAGCAAAATACAAATGCAGCGTTTTGTTTGCCAGTACAGCTATGCGACTTTTTTGTGTGGACACCAGCAGATAGTCATCTTGAAAGATCCCTGGAGCCGGCTTGCAAGTGGTTGTGCCTGCATAAAACAAAATGTTAAGAGGATGAAGTCATTAAAGAAAATATTCACCTTGTATGAATAAGCCATTTTACTTGTGACAGTACTGTTCACAGCGCTCTGCTGCGCATTCAGCATGTAGTCAAGGGTCGCAGCCCTCTTGCAACGTCGCTGGTGCCTGAAATAAAATGTTACCTATCTGTAAAAATGTCTACTTGTACTCATTAGCACTACTTGCATTGATGATTCCACCTCTGCAACTTGCTTATTGTGTCACAGTGGTGGAACCAGTTCTCACAATTTTGTATTCTGTTGGAATTGAAACCAGCCTGCTCTTGCCAGACACAACTATTCTCAAAACAATGCAAACAACTTGGAAGTATCTGATCTGGAATGCTTAACTTGATGACTATGTAACTTATACTACACAACGCAGTCGGAGTGCAATATAAAAGATAGCTGCTGTATCAAAACCGTGTCCACAGCACCTCTTAGGTCTCTGCTATTTTCAAAGTCTGGGTTTGTTTGCGCTACCAGAAAGAGCACATACATAATACCTTTTTCAGACCGAGTTGTTGCCTTTGTGTCGTACCTAGGTGCAAGCTTGGCGCCAGTCCGGATTCGTCAGATCCATTAAGTAGGATGGCCTGCTGCAAGTATGAACGAGACTGCGTTTGTACAACAAACAAATTCTAGAAAACTGACGCATTTTTAACAAGAAGACCCACTGGTTGCAGTGGCAAGAAGTCTATACCATTACTTGAGGCACAACTGCACGACAACCAGCTTTGACACACAAAAATCACGCACTGTGCAAGGGGCTCTCGGGCAAAAAAAACTCAAACAGCAGAATCAGCACTACGACAGGCTTCGCTCGTCTCCGGAACAATTACGCCAGGATCATAAACACGAACAGGCATGATGTCCTAGCAGTAATTAATTTCTGGGGTTTTACATGCCAAGACCACTTTGAGGCACGTCGCACTGGGGGACTCCGGATTGATTCTCACCACCTGGGGTTCTTTAACGTGCACCATACACGGGCGTTTTTGCGGTTCACCCCATCCTATCAAAATGCGGCCGCCGTGGCCGGGATTTCATACCGCGAACTCGCGCTTAGCTGCGCAACGCTCTAGCCGCTAAGCCACCACGGCGGTGTCTTGGCATTTAGTGCAACTCAGTTTGAGTGAAAAGAAATAAAAAGTGAACAGGAGAATGCGGCACAGTAGCCCAACCTTTGAAATTCGCGCGGCGTAATTTGTAGCAGAACGACAAATATGCACTCACCAGAAAAGAAGTGCTCGCTGCAGACTTTGTAGTGGGTAGCGTCTGTGTTAAAGGGACACTAAAGAGAAACCGGAAGTTGAGCTTAAATGATAGATGATCCTTTCACGATCACAGCCATACCATTCTTACTGCAAACGGATGTTTAATAAGCGAGAAAATAGCGAAAAACTGAAGGATGTGCTGACGCCCCTTCGAAATTCCCGCACTAACGTTCATGACGTCGGAGATTACAAACGTAGGCCGGTCGCGATTGGTCGAGAGCGATTTATCGCTGTTAATAAAACGCCAAATCAAATACACCTTAAACGTACATGAACAGCATTTGCCAACTTTTTAAACCATTTCAAGCGAGAAGTACAAGTTTATCACAAAAAAATAAATAAGAAAAAATGGCATGTCGATACATGCGGCCGTGATAGTTTCGTAGTTTCGTTTTTGGTCAATGCATTGTCGCGCGCGCCTGTTCCGCTCTACGGTGTTTGGTGGCGTGTTGCGTGGCTCGAAAAACGTTGACTTCGCGGGAAACAGCCAGAAAATGCCTCGTGTGTGTAGTTGAGGGCTGTATAAGGCCCAAGGCGCTTGATCAGGGGCAGCGGCAGTGTTGACTCGATTGTGTCCTTTCATGTGGCGTCGCGCGGAGAGCCCCGGCTCCCCGGCGTTCGCAATGGCTCAGTGCTCTGCCGGTGATAAAACGGCAAAAGAGCCAGAAACCGATGGTGTGCTCTCTGCATTTCTCGCCCTCGGATTATGTGTATAATCTTGCCCTCGGAAAGTATCTTGGCGTGCCCCATAGGCCAGTCCTTTCTCGAGCAGCTGTTCCCTCAATGCGGCCTTCATCAAACCCCGTACCGATGCCCCTGCAGCAGCAAACTGGCGGCTCGGTGAGTGCTGAATGTCATTAAATAAAGTCACGAAATAACCATACCGAGTACGTGCACAACTTTCTACGCTTGTTCTGTCGGGAACATCGTCGCCTGGCGGACCGGACGCTTCGCCTTCGTCGACGAAAACGAAGCTCTGCATTCCGCCGGCGCGGCCGGCGGCTCACCGCCATCGCACGCGGAAACACCTACCGATCGAGCACGAAGGATCATTTCGCGCTCCGTTTCACTGAATATCGCTGAAATGCAGTGCTGCTTCCCTGGCGAGCTCTTCGTTGCAAGGTTCAGCGGCAGCAATGGTATCCATCGCGGCGAACGCAAACGCAGCGACCATGCATTCAGCCATGATGCATCCAGCGCCTCGGCCGTTTACGCAAGCGGTGACGTATCATGGCGCATTCTGATTCGCCGAGAGCAATGCCATCTGTGACGACACTGCTTCAGCGCCAAATCTGGGGTGAGAGAAATTGAGGAAGAGATAATTGGTCTTTGTTTACGAATTTCTCCGCTAATAACTCATATTTTGCACCCAACAAAAGCCGCATGCATTCCTGAAGGTCCCTCTTTTATTCTAGCTGAACTTCCCGTTTCTCTTTAGTGTCCCTTTAATGTCACCCCGGTAGAGGCAACGAAACCATTCCGCTCGACGCTTCGTTGAGATCTCTAAGGTCTGGCTGCACTGCCAACGAACAACATTCGGCACAGAAAAAGCTAAGCTTCTTCGTGTTCTCACTAGAGTCAGCTTTCCACCGCGACTCGTTATTGCATCCGAACACAGCGCAATTAACCATGATTAAAATGATTGCCGAGGCCCTTGAGATTGCAATGCCTGCTGCTGCACTTCAAAGCACCACGAAACGAAAGCATTCCCCCAACGATATGGCGGCCGGAAGCGGAACGCTCACCGCGCCGGCCTGAGCCCTTCCAGGCATGCTGCACGGGATCACAGTGTTGCTTACGCGTGAATACCACCTATACCGGTCGATACAGCTCGGCTGTAAAAATAACTTAGGATGTCCGGCAACCGCTAGGAGCGCGCCTGTTCCTTGAAACCAAAACTAGCACTCGTCTTCCGGGGGTTGACGGTACCCCGCGGCGCCGACCGCAGCTAACTTATTACGCTTTATTACGTATTAAAGCATCCAGAAAAGAGTGAGGATCATAGCTTCTGTTGAAAATAGAGCGTTCGAGATAAATGTGACTTAGCGCTCCGCTCGCGAGCTCCCGTCACCGCAGCAGAACTTGGCTGAGATGTTGACAGCAGCGTATGCTACCCGCGGACTATGTTATTTCACCAAGCCAGAGGGGTGGCTCAGGGCCCCTTTAAAGGAAAAGCAGGTGCAACATAATAAAACAGCCACGATTCGTGGACTCCCATTCGCTGATTGCTTTTGAAGTGGCAATAGTGTCATAACACGTAGACCAGACAGCAACAAAGCTCTGGCAAAGTTACAGCGCAGCGCTGCCATTTTGTACCGCTGTAACGGTTATCAGCCATCGTTTCGTGTAGAGCTCATGACGGGAAGCAACGAGACGATAACGCAACCGGTATTGTTACGAACAGCGGCTGCATACATTGTATAATGCTAGAGGAAGCAGCATGCCCCGAATTGATAAGAGACGGTATCCTCAAACACATTAGACGGATACCGTCGTCCATGGTATTGGACGAATAATTTCGCGATTTCGTGTTCACGAAACACCAGCGTCCAATGAGGCGTTGTACGCGTGTACACAACAGCTGTTTTAGCATTGCCTGAGGCGAACTTGGTTGGTTTAGTGAGAATGCAACATTGAAAGCCAAGACGCCGAGTTTCAGGCATAGAGTTTCTCACTAAACACCTAGAGGGTAAGCTCGCGCCACCGTCTATGCGAGTTTATTAAAGGGCGCGTGCCCTCATGGGAATGCCGGGATATGTGTCTGCGAGGCATGTGTTGGGTAGTGTTGTACGAGGCTTCGTCTAAAACGTGGCTTTGGCTACAAATAACGCGTTCTTAAAATAAAATCTACATAAAAGGCTTTCATTCACCCATATTACGTATCTCAATAAAGTTACTCCCCTACAATGCAGCATCAAGCGAAGAAGAGCAAGAACAGACGACAAGTTGTTCCAAAGCGAGCGAGAATTTTGTCGTCTACCCTCCAACTTTAGCGGCCAGCTGATACTTTTTACGTTTCAAAGAATTGTGCATCCAATAGTATGTCCTCAAAATTAAACAAAACATGTTTTTGTGTAATAAAAGCTAAAGCAGTTTTTAGGCGCTGTTTTACCAGGAAATGAATCATTCTGACAGACGGAACGGTGCTAGGCACGCGTGTCTTCAAGGCGTTCTGGCTCTCCAAGAACGATGCCAATCCGAATTCACAATATACCGGAATTCCCATGCTATAGGCACTATACCCATGCTATAGTGAACTAGATAGTTTCAGGTACTGAATTTCAGGTTCGGTTCTGTAGAGCCAGAGGCTCTGGCTACGGCTGCGACTACGGAACATTCGCCAGAAATCACCCTCCTCCCCGTACCTCCTCTAGAGTAGAGTGTACTAGTTTGGGGGAGTGGGTCCAAGGAGGTCTCCGCGCTGAGGCATTTTTTTATGGAAAATCCAGGTGGCGCCACCGTCCTTTCTTCCGAATGAGCGGCCCCCTAGCCGGGCGGACGCTTGTCACGTCGGTGACCCTACCGCAGCTGCATGGAGCTTTGACAGGCGGATACTCGGTGACGGTAACACTGAGGTTATTCCCCACCGATCAAAGCAAATAAAATGGAAAGCGGCGGAAAGAACGCAAACGACGCAACAACGACGGTGCGTCGAGCAGACGACAGCTACTCACCTCGCGCTCGCCTCAGCCAATGAGCGCTGCCGAAACAGTCGGAGCCAACGTTCATTGGACGGAGATTCAAAAAGGCGACGGCAGCGCCCCCACTTTTTCCGTGTTTTTTGCTTCACCCTCGTCGCTTGCTAATGCGTCCGCTGGACCCACTGCCCAATCTTGTACAGTCTACCTCCTCGAACTGAGCAACGCTACGCCATTGTGTTCGCGCGTAAGCACGAATAATTTCTGACCTAAACGCTGTTGCAAAGGACAAAGGACGGACTGCGCCTTGTATACGCGATGACGTCTTCGAAGTCGAGCGAGAACTGGCAACTCAGCGCTTACGAACTCCAACGACTCCCCCACGAATTGGTCACTGACGATACGGAGGTAATCGTTCGCGAAGAACGTTATGTGCCGGATTTCACGTGCCCCATCTGCTTCGGCGTGTTCAGGAAAACTGTGGCGACGACGGGTTGCCTTCACCGCTTTTGCGAGGAGTGCATCACCACGTCGCTGCGCAAGTGCAACAAGGAATGCCCGACGTGCCGTCGTAAGCTCGTCTCGAAGCGGTCGCTGCGGCGTGACTACCGCATGGACGCTATGATCGCCGCTCTTCTTCCAACCACGACGAAGATGGCGCGTCGCCGGCCGAGCGCGCGACTGCTTCGCAAGGCGCCCAGCTTCGCGGAGGCGAGAAACGCGGTGTTCCAAAGCAAGCATGTGAGAAGAACATCGTCAAAGACGTTCGCCCGAAGCGCTGCGTTAAGAAGGCTCGCGGCGAGCCGATCTCGACGGCGATTGGGAATGACTTGGCTCCGACGAACGCGGGTTGTGTCGAAGTGAAAGCAAACGTTCCGCAAGTATCGGCGCCGACTTCGCCGACGGCACAGCGAAGGTTTTGTACGTATTCCAGGAGCCTTGGCAAGGAGGCCGTGTATCACAGGCGTTCGCGGCGGACGGCGTCGCTCGTAAGGGATCGGACTACGGGTTGACCTCGCGACGCGCCGAGGGGCCCCAGGAGCCGAACGCCGGCGCTCGCCGTGTTGATGCCGAGATTCTCGGAGAAGGTGCCCTCTCCTGCCACCTCCAAGCGTTGCATTCGCCGGGGTAGCGCGGCGATCTGCGTCCAACGCCGTGTCCGCTTCGCCGGCGCAGGTTGACCAAGACGTAACGGATACGAGTGAAGAGGCAAGCCGCACGACTTCGGCAGAACGCAGCGAGCCGACTCAGTCGAAGGATTTGCGCAGATATCGTCAGACGTCCGAAACGCGAGAGGCAAATCAGCAGCCGACGCATGCCTGCCGCCGCTGCTGCCTCAGACCGCGAATCAGCCAGCCAGCCCCGCGCCACGGCCTATCTGCGACTACCCTACGTATTGTGAAGCCGCACCTCGACATGTTCTTGGAAAACGCCGAGTCCCCGACGCTGCGTTTAAGCATGACGGCGCATGTCACGATTGAGTGTATCGCCGCGTATCTCAGAAGTCGTCTTTCTCCGGACAGCGTGAGTCGTAACGACCAGCAATTACCAATGTACCGCATATACGCGGCCACGAGCGGGGCGAGGTAGTTGTACTCCCAGCTACGATGACGGCGGAGGATGCCGTTAAGAGAATCACTAAAGACGGTGCGCGGGCTGGAACTGTACTACGCGCTGGACAAGCCTTGAATCTGGGCTTGTTTTCCTGCATGTGTACTCCGCCAAAGACGTGGTACACGCAACTGAGTTTTAAAATAAAATAAACGTAATAAAAACTGAACAGGTGTTCGGCCTGGTGCTTGTAACAAGTTACGTACGCGACCTGAACATAATTTTTCATGTTTAAGCTTGAGGAAGCTTATTGCTCGGAAGTTGCTATATCTAAATACGTGAACGCGCAGAAATCGCTTTTCTCTGGAAACGCTGCATCGCTTTCAATTAGGATTGCTGCATTAAAGCAGCATTTAAAATCTAGTAACTCTAGGTAGTGCATTTTGAATTTAGGCCATCAAAAAGTTTATAAAGTCTTGAAATTTGCAAAAGTAAAAAAAAAAAAACTACTATAAAGTTTTCAAGTCTCTAAATTAATAATAAGATGTCGCAGTTATGTCAATTGCGCCTATTATGAGGCTTCTGAAGGGGGCAAAATTGAAGTATTATACACTGCTCTTAAATATACCGCTAATTTGGTGAACAGTACTTTCGCGACCCCCCTCCTAAGTATTTTAATATTTCCCGTGTAGTAGGAATTGGTGCATCATATTTGTCCGCTTCATATGCTCTAAAGATGCAGTTGACAGAACTGCGATCTGTTTTGTATGCAGAGACATCGATTTGCAAACTTCTCAATTCTTTCTTAACCTTGCCGCGACTTCCGACAATTTTGCAAAATAGTATGAGGTCCCAAATCAAATTTCTGCATCCGACAATTGAATTCAAATCGTCCAGCCGTTCTTAAAATCGGAGTTGGCCCTGAACTAAAGCTTGCTCGTAAGTATAACTTGAACTCGCGCTGTGGGGGCTCCAGAATTTAATTTAGACTTCTGGTGAACACAGGTAAATCGAGGTGCAGTCAAACGCCTTTATAACGAAGCGCTCGTGACCTCCTAAAGCTTTCATTATGCAATACACTTCGTTGTAAAGCTCACGCATTTGTACTGCTCACACTAGTGCAGTATAAGCACGTGCAACTGAAGAAGTCCTTAACAAAAATAAAGATCCTTAATGAATTAAGTCACTCATTGCATCGGGCACACTTTGACAGAACGTGCGACTGCAGCCAACCTTAATGCACCGAGATTCGCAGCGTGCTGCGCGGCTAAACGCAAGAGGATGCGCATAAAAAATTCACCAGCCCTTCCCCTGTCGATGATGATGATACACTTTATTAAAATAAAAGTAAGAGTTGCCGTTGTGGAGAGCGTCTCTCAGTCCAGGAGGGCCGCCGGGCACGCCTTTCATCACTGGGCAGCGATGAAGGTTGCCAAGTACTGCTGAGCTAGCAATGATGCTGCGAGAGTCGACCAAGCAGCCGTAGTGGTAGGGGATAGGTTGGTGGACGTTGGGGGGAGGGGGAAGGGGGGGGAGGAGGAAACACTTTTATGTACCACGTATTGGGCAACAGAAAACTGTACCGGGAGTTTTTCCTGTTCCTCTGTAATTTTCTGATTGACACTTTTCATCTAAATATAAAATCTGAGAAGCTCAATAATTATAATTATTATAATGATTATCTAATTATTTATCTAACGCAAAAAACTGAGTATCGGTAAGCGCCGGCAAACAACATTACCTTAGTTCTGTCCAGCTACGTGGCATTTGCATATCTAGGTGTCGGTGCTAGAAAGTTGGGACACCCTGTATATACTGGGTGTTCAAAATTAGGCATTACGAAAATTTTAAAAATCGCTTGTACCCGGTAGCATATTCTTATCGCTGAGCTTGGTCATTCGAAGAAACGGACTTTAGTAACACAAGAAATTGAAACTAATACTCTAATAATTAACGAAACTTGACTAATGAACTTCTTAGTTAATTATTTTACGACATATTGCAATTTATGAATTGTAGCCGGTGAGTTTGCAAGACGCATCCACCTGAAATTAATTTCCAGGATAACACCAGTTTCGAGATATTATTGCCCAAAGTGTGGGACGAAATACATGGGCGTTCTAGTTACTTTTGTGCTTCAATGTATAAAACAGCATTTGGTAAAAAAAGTAAGTGTAAAACAGTGCATTTTTACGGCGAGTTTGATGGCGCATATCTCCAAACTGGTGTCATTCTGGAAATTCATTCCAAGTGGAAACGCCTGACAAGCTCACCGGCTCCAATTCGTAAATCGCAATATGTGTCGTAAAGTAATAAAATAAGAAGTTAATTAGTGATTTCTTGTTATTAGTTGAATCTATGTTTCGACTGGTCGTGCTACTAATGTCCGCCTCATCGATTACTTAGCTCAATCATAAGAATTAAGCTTCCTGCCACAGGCGATTTCCAAAAATTCCGTAAGACTTGAAAATGAACACCCTATATATATATATATATATATATATATATATATATATATTGTAGTGAAGACGAATGCCCGGCGCTGCAGCCACATCGCCAGTCATCCGGGAAGCGCGAGCTCGAGATTGCCTACCGTGTTGTAGCGCAGACATCGCCTGTGAACTATATTGTCGAGCCTGTCAGCCACCTACGGACCAACGCTGTCGTGGTCGTGAAACCGTCCACGTACAACGCCTGAAGCCGTATTACGACCCCTTGATTCTATGTTCACCATGAGTCGCCAGGATGGCTCCTTTTCGATGGGGGGTGATTGTAGTGAAGACGAATGCCCGGCGCTGCAGCCACATCGCCAGTCATCCGGGAAGCGCGAGCTCGAGATTGTCTGAGCCGCTCTGGTTGAGACCGCTGCCAACGCTGCCCGCTGCTCTCTTGTACTGTGTTCACATTAGAATATATATAATATATATATATATATTATATTATATATATATAATAGACACAAAATTGGAGCACAACACAAACGTCCCTACAAGCAGTGACCAATGACCGATGACTGGACACCTCCTGAATCCCCTTCGGCTTTATTGTAAGTGGCCAGTGCCCTGTCTGTGTCAGAAAACGGCATTGCCTCCATGTTAAATATGGGCAAGATGGTGGGAAAAGTAGTATGTAAGCCTAATAAATAATATGTTTTTAAAGAGTGCGTTTCGTTTAGTAGTTATGCCTTAGCGCACAATAGAATAAAACAAGTTTGGGTGATCTCTGCGACGTGGTGCCCATATTTTACATGAAGGCCTAGGTCTATTCTGTAGCACAGACGTGGTGCTGGCCAGTGTGCTGGGAAACTGCTTGGCCACCACGCACAATCTACGCTGTTATACTTTGCCCGTGGCAAATCGTAGCGCAGAAGCACGTGTACAAATGTTTAATCAATGGGACGGCATGCTCTCTATCGTTTGCATTGATGTCAAACTAACAAGCACGAACAGCGACAATTGTGTACGTTGCTGGTCAATAGTTCATTTCGCGCCGGTTGCTTCACGTAGTAAAATAAATATTTCTTTTTAGTCAAAACGATGAAAACTGTGCGAGCACACAGGGCGCGACATTGGCGACGTTTGAATTTTACACTATTTCCCGCGCGCTCCGTACGTGTCCAGCCGGCGCATCTGGTTACCGCGATAAAGAAATAGTTCCTCAAGGAAGCTAAGCAGAAAACTTTCATACTCTCGCAAACCGCATAAATTGTTAAGAAATACCTTTATATCACAAGATTTGTTAATAAATATTGCAATTCACGCTATGAAAGCGTGGATTTGTATGCGCGTTTTTGTGTGAATGCGCGCTTGCGCTGTTGACTCTTTGGCGGCATTCCGGAAGTTTGTGCGTGCGGCGTATGTGTGCGGGTTGCGTGATGAGTTTTGCTGCTTTTCTGTGCCCTTTGCCTCGCTGTTACATCTTTGGTATATTCCAACTTGTTGCTCGCTCTTTATGGGCTACTCGTTGCCTCGAAGATCATGATGAACGCCTCCGACTCAGCCACATCGAAGGTGAGTGAGTGTTTCGGATTCCCCTTGCTCGTTCATTGCGACGCTATCAGCAAAAGTGCGTACAGCGCCCGTGCGTGTCTTCCACGCGCCTCTGTGCTCGTTTTCATTACTAGTACTTTCCTTCCGTCGCGAGATTTGGTTGTGCAGCACTAGATTTGTGATATTGAACATGAAGTTTTGTCCTGATTTAACTTCACAGCGCGCTTGTGGCGACGTAAAGCAGCTACGTGGAGCCAAATAAAATAGGGCATGTTGTGCGCGCCACGATTTTTGGTATGTTGTTCCAGCACCGATTGAAATAAGCCTTATTAATGAGCGCTCGTGCTCAGCCGTTTTGGTGGAAACAATGCGACGTGAAATAATCCGAACTGTACTGTAATTAAGTATATTTAGTTCGCGCAACGCCGTCCATTGACGTGCATCTACTACATGGCGTGTCGGGATCAGGGAAAATATGCGCGGGGCGTTTTGCTGTTCGAATCTATTCTGCTGCGCTGTTCGCTTCAGGATCGAGTGCCCAGAGTCCGCTGACACGCTGTGCGGTAGACACGCGCTGTGGCGCAATAATAATAAAGAATTGCAAGGGTGTATATGTGATTCTATGTGATAGGTGAGATAAAAAAGGGGTGATGCCAGCGAATGCTGTGAAATCATCAGGTTATGTGTGGTTTGTTTTCCGCCGGTATGCGCGCGGTGAAATTTTTTTTAACCATGATTTCGCATTCGACGCCATCGAGTGCTTCGCGCAAACGCCTTCGCGTAGGTGCTCTATTGACCCTTTTCGCGGAGCAGTTTGTTTTATAGAAACGAGATGGCGCCCACGGCGGCGCGCCATACCTCTCCTCAGTGACCGCGCACGAATACGAAACCATTAGCGCTTCTACCTTGCTTCTGTGCGATCAGCTGTCGGAAATGCAACTGAGTTTTCGCTAACGCACTGTGCTCCAATCATGCTAGATTGAATCATGTGGATTGAAGACGTGTGCAGTAATTGGCTGCAAAAAATAGTGACTGGCATGTTCAGGAATGGAATGAATCTGTGAGGCCAAGTTCGCGGACCGCTGTTGCGCTGTGCGAACGTGTTACCGGCAATTCGTGATGTACGGCTTTCCTCGAGGATACAGAAATTTGTTCATACGTCAGCATTGTATCGCTAACCTTCAAAGAAAGGGCTTCAGCCCCGGAACGTCGGCAAGAGTGAGTACCACTCGTTAAACAATGACAAAAGAAATAGCGCCGCTTCCTGTCATAGTAAGTTTCGCGCACGTTATCTATACACATCTGTCCCAAATGGCAGGAAAACTTACGCCCACTTTATCGCCGTAGTATCAAGAATAAGTGAATGGGCGCACACTTGAATATATGCGCACTGTATACGCACAATAAATGACGGACTACACCTTATGGCGCACCAATGGTCGAAGCTGAATGTTTCGTGACGGTCCACAAGAGTAAGCGAGTTACTAGCTGTAATATGCATTTTCTACAAGGTATTACAATGTACAAGACACTGCGTTTCAAGCCAATTGTGCGCAGCAAGAACAAATCTATCGGAACTGAGCACACCCGCGATCGATTAGGCAGAAAATGATCAGATAGTGGCCGCACCGAGTCAGAAACTGGCAAGCCACTGCTTCAAAATATTTGCCAAATAAAAAACGAAGAGCAAAAAACACTAATCCTGACTGAATTCATAATCGGAAAGCTTGGATAGCTTGGAATACATATTTAGCCCTGCTTTTAGAACAATTAAGCACCATATACGCTGCTTGCGCTGTTTGGGCATAGCTTAATCAGCTCCGAAAGCGCTTTTACATGTTCTCTGCAGCTGTAATCAAAGCTTCGTGTCGTCCACCTAGTCACAGACTACGATATCTCCGAAAACAGAAGCTTTCAAAGCCGCGCCGGCGTCATATATACACTTCCATTGTAAACAAGGAGGCAACGGAGGCAGTTGAGGCAAGAAATGGACGCGTCACCACGTGATCAAACATGGCAGCGCCCACGGGATCGCCGCGAAAAGGGTCAATATTCACGGAAAAGGCAGATTCTGTGGGATTCTATGTTCTGCTTTAGTGGGATAGAACAATCAAAATAATGTCATCGCGTGAAGTTTCAGCCTTTTGCACTTCAGTAACTGATTCATTTAACTAAGTTCGAAAATCTGTAAAGGAACGAGATGCTTGGGCATCTGACACGAATTGGCTGGAAAATAGTTAAAGACCGACACCCGAAAGTATGTGAAGTATCCTAAATATGCTACTCGCATTAAAGTTTTCGATGCTTTGGTTTACTTACTATTTTATTTTGTACTGGATTAATCCTTGTTTTTCTGAAGCACATGGCATCCTAACAGCATAACAAGCTATGACATTAGTTTTAGTTTTTTTTATTAGTTACATTAGTTGACATTTAAGGTCTTGAGCAGGCAGTATTTCTGTGATTTATTTGAAGTTTGGCTGTTGTGTAAATGTGCTTAAAAGCCTTAACCTACCTCACTAATATTTACCTAAACGTGCTGTTTCACATAGGTTGGAGAAGTGCTCATTCAGATGATCCTGGCACAGCTTGCCATGGTGGACCAGGCAAGTTTGCAAGGGCCTTGATTCAACATGTGTTCACAGAGAAGAACCTCATGGGCCCCTCACTCCTCGGAAACAACACCACCAATAGACAAAAAGAAGCTCTTGGCCTTATCAGGGTCAAGGCTGTTATAGGCAAGTACTGTACATCCTTTTTCGCGTTGCATTTTTGCATTCACGTTTTGTACTTGGAATTACCAGCTTGCTATTAGCTCAACAACTGACTTTCAAGTAGCTTGTGTCTGCAACTACGTGCTACAATAGCCTGCTATTTGGAATGAATGTTCATTTGATCTCAAGTCTCTAACGCCTCCATACTAAAGTGCTAAATTGTAAAAGCAGCCTTAACTTCCAGAAGTTATTGGTGGCTCCAACTGACAAAGTTAGGCGTATTTGCGCATTAGTTGCACTACTTGACTGTCATTGCAATGAAGCAACTACCAATCTGTGAAGCATGCTACCAATCTGATGGCATAGAGGTTGTGCTTAAGTAGCCTGAAAGTGTTGTTATAATATGCGAATTGTGGAGAAGCTATGCTCAAGTGCAGTTACTGCTCAACTCGAGGGACAGCACTTCCACCAAATTTCAGCAATCAAAATGGCCCTCCAGATTCTGTAACGCAAAACATAGTGATTTCACCTATTTCAGCAGACCACATTGAATTAAAGTTGCTCTCGTCTTGAAGGAGGTCCATGTGGTGGCAGACAGTAGCCTTTCAGCAGAGGGAGCTTAAGTTACGTGGCATAATTGTTTGGTTGTTTCGATCAAAGCAAGAATAGGAACAGTTGCCAACTTCGTTGTCAAGATTGCTATGTTTAGCGATGTCCATTCATTCTAGGCACTCAACCTAATAATTAAGATCCAATTATTATGATGTGGAAAAAACAAAGGTATTTATTTGACTTTTCCTCACATTCACATAAAATGATCAGTACTGAATAGGCCCTTGGCAGCTACTATATAAAGCTTCTTACAGACCACGAGGCATGTCCACAGCTCCCACTCTGAAATTGTTGGAAATGTCTCCTGCTTTCTTACTTCAAGAATGCACTTGCCTATTTTCAGAGTTATTATAAACCAGTGCTCAAGTACTATGGGTTTAGATTTATCGAAAGATTGAATGAGCTTTGTAGGTGTTCATGTTTAACCCTTTGAGGATCACATATTTTCTGGAAATATGTCTCCCAATTTAAGCGTTATATTTTTTATTCTGGATTGTTCTTCAGAGAGACCTTTCGAGAAAAAAAAATGGGTAAATAATTTTTTAGGTCATAAAGTGACAAAGGTTTCTTAGTGTCCGCAGTCTTACACCATGTTTATTGTAGCATGAAGGGCAAACTAACATAATCACATTTTTTAATGCAATGACATCCACAATACATTAAACTAGGTGAATAATCCCAAACTACTGCAGTGATGGGCACCATATAGTAAAGAGAAAGATCAGTTTTGGAAGAAGCCAAGGGGCAACAGCACAATAAGGATTTTTGTAGAATTCGCAGAAGGTTACAGAATCTGTAATGTGATGCTTGGGGACACTTCATTCTTAAAAGGCTTGCTTATTTATATGTTCTTTCGCCGCCTCATATGTATGGTCGTGACCACACGATTTGTTTCCGCCACTCTACATGCATGGCAGTGACCCTCAAAGGATTAGCAGAGCCAGTCCACTTGCATATTTCTCTTGTAAGACTGAGCATTTCCTATTTCTTTTTCGCATTTATTCTTGTTAGTGTAACCAGGTTGGCGCGCAACTGCAGTAAATCCTCGTTATAAGCAGTATTTTCTTTTAAGTAGAAAGGCATAAGAATGGCCATCATAATGCGAGAAGTGCACTCCAGCAGCATATGAGCTTGTAAAACAAATTCAGATATACCATACTCAATTCTGGTCGCATAACCGTATTTGGAGCAACTTCTGCAAGGAAAAGTGCAATGAAGTGCTGCACATTTTGATTATGAATGTTGAGAGAACTAATTTTAGTTGCCAGTAGTCTGTCTACCTTTAAGTTTTTTTCACCAACAGTATGAAGTCTCTTTTCCAACAATTTATTCTTAAGCAAGCAAAGTTCACGTTTTTCACACCAAGAATAATCATGAAGTTATTCTGCCACAGTGGGCTTTTCCTGTTTGCCTTCTGCATATTGTACTAAGTGGAGTCCTCCGGCGCCACTCCACTTTGAAAGCTGGTCATTCTCTGGAATTGAACTCGTGAAAACTTTAAATAAACAAAACAAATGAAACAGTTTCATTATAACAGGGCATACTTCACACTCTTGCATGTGGAACATTGATCTTAAACCTCATGCTGTTTTTACTTTTTTTACAGGCTTTACCTGTCACAAGTTTCCTGGGACAAACATGGCCTACATTAAAAACACTCTGGCCTCACTTCTCGCAAGGAACCTGAAGTGTCCAGAAGAGCCCAAGTCTGTGGACAGTTCAAGTGTTGTGCACTTTTAACCCTCAACATTTTTTTATTATGATGTTTCTAGTCACCTGAAAAGCCCAGGTTGGATGGTTCAGACACAAGTTCTGTGTTGTCATTAATAATTAATTGCACAAGTGTTGCGCTTTGTATTTTAGTATATTTTTACGTAAATTTTTAATATATTTCTACAAAATATAATGTTTCTTGACTATTTTATTTGATAGGTATCTCGGGTCATTTCATGCCAAGACTATTCCATGACGGCACACCATTTCAAGTTTGTTTGATAAAGTGAAAGTAGGCACAGTGAGAAATATTAAGAAAATTAGGTTTAATAAATACACCGGAAAGTGGAATCTGTGCTATTGTCACAGTGGTTCTGTTTAAGAAAAACTACATATTAACATATGTTTGTAGTAATGGTTTATTTTGCTATTTCAAAACAGTAAGAATTAAAAAGGTAAAAGTTTGCTTAAATTCACAGTGCAACAACAGTTCTCGGGCAAGGCAGCGATGTGCTTTCTTTCATGTACGCATGAAATCTGATTTCTTGCAAATTCTTTCATTCTAACTTGTTTTGCGGCACTCAAAAATTAAAAAAAAATTTCCTCATGCCAGTTCCATTTAAGTCTTCCAGCAGGTAACTAATGGCCACTGTCTATCAGATAAAATCTTAAGTAGTCAAAGTGAATAAATCGCTTGGTATGTAATGACCTGCCCAGGAACCTAGTAATCATTGCAGAAAACGGAACTGGATCTTTCAACAAGCAATGCAGCACAATAAACTGCTGCCATGACACAACTTATTGTAATTACCATGTCGTTTCAGAGGTAGATAACGTTTAGTAAAATGGGCACAAGCCATTTAACCAATAAATAATAGTCTCTGTTGGGTCATGCAAATTGTGCCATGATTATTATGTTACTTAATAGAGAAAGCAAGTACATTTTAAATGTTATTTACTGTAATGCTAGTCTGCTTGTATATTATTTATTTTCTATTTATTTCAATTTTGAGAAATATGTTTTACTTTAGGGCCACGCAAACTTTACATCTCTCGGTATTCAATTTCGTTATTGTATCAAGCTGCTGGCAGTTTGTAGATTGCAATAGGAATTTTTTGATCTCAAGGCACACATGGCTGTACAGTTAACAAATGTTTGGCTTTAATAAACAATTCATCTAGAGAAAAATGCTTTTTGTCCACATCAATTTTGAGCTGTTGATTGAGTGAAGTATTGATTTCGTGTGTTAAGCCAATTCAAAAACTGGCATAATGGTTCTGCTAGCAGCTATATGTTTTTACAGGCTATATCTAAAAGTGTGGTTTTGATCATTGGGTGACCCAGGTCTGCATTACACAAGTGCCTGCATTTAAGTTTGCCCCTGTCCTCTAGTATGCAAGTACCATATCAATGTGGCATCAATGGTAATGCTATGAGACTCAACGTAGCTCTGCGGTATTTCTACAAAAGTCTATTGCAGTTTTCAACACTACTCAACAAAAAGCATATTTCAGTGGGCTCTCAAGTCATTTCAATAGTGACGTTCAACACTGCTCCAATAATATTTAAATGGTGTTGCAATATTGACTAACATTGCATGTTGGGCTTGTTGGCATAACATATGGAGGCAAAAGGCGTAGCACATCAGAAACAGGACACAAGAGGAAGAACACAGATAACACACACATTTGGTGCTTAATGTGTGTGTTGTCTGTGTTCTTCCTCTTGTGTCCTGTTTCTGATACGTAGTGCCTTTTGCCATCAAGCAATATAGATGTTCAACACTCATCCAGTAATACTTCAATGGGGTTTCAATATTGATGTCCAATACTGCTCCAATAATATTTCAATGGGGTTTCAATATTGACATTCAACACAGTTCCAACATTGGGTCAATGGGGTTTTAAAATTGGCATTCAACATAGTTCAACAATGTCTCAACAGGCTTTCAATATTGACATCCAACACATCTTCAACAGTTCTTCAATGGGCTTTCAATGTTGGCATTCAACGTGGTTTCAACAATTCATCAATGACTTCTCAAATTGAAACGACTCAATTATGTTTTGACAAAATGTCATGGGCCAATTATCAGCACCTATCAACAATTTCCTCAATAATGTTTCAACAAAGCCTCAATGTACTTTCAATGCTATTTGTTGGCATTGACCAATGACTTTTCAACAACATTTCAACAATTTTTTTGTGAGGGATGGGCGTGAACAAAGCAGTAGAACCTTTTGTACACCTTGCCTTTGCGACGAACTTCCTGGCCACATAGCCGGCCACATAAAAGTTCAGCCTGGCATCACATTTTTGTTGCCATGCAGCTATGGTCAATTTCACAGGCACTGAGCACCTCGTGCGCTGCTTGTAAGTTCCCAATGTCTTTGAGGTCGTCGACGAGCTTCTGTTTCTTTGTCACTTGCTCCTTGAGGTCGCTTACACTAAGGAGGCTGCTCAACAAGCCGTAATACACGTTTCCAGAAGCAGAGCTCTTTACCAAATTCGTGAATTCTAGTGTATTGATCGACAGTAAAAACTGCACGGGAGTTGGGTGGTCGTTTGTGCCAGACATCTGTCGCAAGCTTCTAAACAGCTGTTCCAAAATATCTTGGCTCCTTCTGGACGTCATGATGTAGCTCAAGCCAAGCTTAGTGATAGCATACTGCAAGAGGGAAAGTGTGCTGGACAGCGTAACACGTAGACCCTCGGCTGTGCTCGCCGATATGAAGCCAGTGTTTTCAGCCGAACGCTCCCACTCATTCAAGCACTCGAGGAACTCGGCAAGTCGGTCAGCTTTTCTTAAGCTGGCATGAAGAGTGACTGCAATAAACCTCGATGTCATGGTCTCAATCACGTCTTTCATCAGTCTTACAAAAGCGTAAGTCGCGTTGATGGAGCCGCGCCTCTACTCAATTTGTTCTTTGTACATGAAAAGACCTCGCCGAACATCGTCGGAAAATATGCGAAACGCGTAGCTGACTGGCATCAATGTTTTTGAGTGCATGGTTACAACAAGCAGATCACAACAAGCGCTGCTTTCATTGGCAAGTGATTCGGTGAAAATCTGTCGAAGTTCAGGCACGCTTTCTTTTTTCGCGTATTTTACCGGCCAACATCTCGTCGAATTTTTGCTTTTTCTCTTTAGGGGAATGGTATTTGATAGGTAAGCAGGCGCGCCGGGCAGTATTGATGGAGTAGCGTTGCTTCTTAGCCGCGGATATGCGCTCGAAATCTGTACAACCTGCCCGGCTATCACATGAGTGTAGTGACGCTCAATGAACTGGCCCTCAAACTGGCACTCGCACACTACTGAATGTGGTTGAAGTTCTTTGTCAGCGCGGTGAAGTGCACGCTCTCATATTTTGAACAGTTTTGGATCACGCGGCGTCGCAAGAAGCGATATATTCTGCCCTTGGCTCGCATTTTTGTAGCCGGACTTACAATAGGGCGCAAAGCAAGTGGTGTGCCTCCTGTTTTCTGGGGGCTTAGCGACATTTTCACTCAGTCCTGGATCCTGGACAGCTTGACACTGACGAGTGTTATCCACGGTATCCATTTCACTGCCCAAACATTGAGTTAAATAATAAGAAAATGGTGCAATATCACGGTTTTGAGTGCAGCTCAGCGTGCCGTCTACCTCTTAGTAGATGACATAATGACCGTTTTTGAGGTGGAGAGATTAAAACAAGAGAGAGAGAGAGAGAAAGAGAGAGAGAGAAACGAGAAGGGAAAGGTAGGGAGGTTAACCAAGGACGTGCCCGGTTGGCTACCCTACGCTTGGGGAGAGGGAAAGGGGAAGAATAGATAAGGAGCGAGAATACGAAAAAAAACACAAAGAGTCAGTTATTCACACAGCCAGTCGCAGAGGAAGGTCCACTGTCACAAGCGCTCATATAGTCCAGTCTCCTTCAAGAACTGAAGAAGAGCTTTTGTGGCCTTTCGCATGCAGGAATGCGTAGGCCATGGTCCTAGAATCTTTTCCTCTGACAGCACTCTGCTATCTAACATGCTGAGTTGAGTTTGAAGAATCCGTCGTTGAGCGTCAAAAGCTGGGCAATGACACAGAAGGTGCTCTAGAGTCTCATCGCAGCCGCACAAATTGCATGCTGCACTGTTAGCCATTCCTATTAGGAATGAATAGGAATTTGTAAATGCGACGCCCAACCACACAAACATCACACGTTTATAGTGTCTTTCAGTGCATATTTCCCACTTTATTTCTAGTTTTAGTTAGAAAAAAAACGAAGTATTTGAAATATTACAGGCGCGTAATAACAGCAGTTGGAGTAGTAGACGATGCGCGCTTCGCGACAGACCTCCGACCGCAGCGCCACTCCTGCTGTCATGACGCGGAGAAGGAGCGAACTACGCCGTTCGGCACACCTACCAATCTAGCCACCGTACTAGAACTAAACCTGGGTGCCATTGTTTGTTTGCTTATCATTTGACCATATATATATATATATATATATATATATATATATATACAGGTTTGGTCCGTGAGCCGGACCTTTTGAAAAAGGTCGGTCCACCGACCGAAATTGTTGGGTAAGTAAACCTAAGATAACCGCGAAGTTGTGCTGTGCTTCTCATTTCTCTCTCTCTCTCTCTGTCTCTCTCTCTCTCTCTATATATATATATATATATATATATATATATATATATATATATATATATATATATATATATTGTAAGGCAGCAGCACAGCTGTTGTCTCGGCGCCTTTATTCGGCTGAGCCACGCGCTGAACGAAGACGACGCGCACAGTGATGATGATTATGTACAGGTGAAGAAGGTGAAGGATGAATATTGTGCTCACACTAATTACCCCCTCGCGCGGAAGCGGCCAACCTGGCCGCTGGTTATAGCGGTGCGGCACGCCGTTGGAATGGCTTTAGGCGCGAAACGTGGACAATATCTGTGCCATGGTAGCGGCCATCGGAAGGCGTGACAGCGGGAGTGACGCGGTAGTTCACTGGGGAAGTTTGCTCTACAACAGTGTAGGGCCCTATAAACCGTGACTGAAACTTTTCACACAGGTCAGGAACTCGAGTGGGTGTCCACAATAACACTTCATCGCCGGGGCTGAAGAGAACGACGCGGTGAAATGCATCGTAGCGAGTCTTCTTATCCTGTTGACTTGCTTCGGTGTTGAGTCGGGCGCGATGGTGACACGCGGCAAGGCGAGATATGAACTGCTCACTCATTGACGCCGACTAGTTCACAGGGACATAATAAAAAGAGACGTCGAGGAGAGAGGTCGGTTGACGCCCGTAAACTAGAAAGAATGGTGAGTAGCCAGTAGTGCACTGTGCAGCGGTATTGTAGGCAAAAGTCACGAATGGCAGGATGGTATCCCAGTTGGTGTGGTCAGCGTTGATGTACATGGATATCATGTCCGAGAGAGTTCGATGAAAGCGCTTTGTGAGGCCATTAGTCTGGGGATGGTAGCTGGTAGTCGTCTTATGGATGGTGTTACATGTGCGGAGGACCTCCTCGAGTAGCTTCGACAAAACGCCTTGCCACGGTCACTCAGAAGGACGCGTGGTGCTCCATGTCGTAGAAAGATGGCTTCCAAGAAGAAAGTTGCAATCTCCTCCGCGGATCCTGAAGGTAGCGCAGCTGTTTCGGCGTACCTCGTCAAGTGGTCAACTGCAGTGACGACCCATCGCTTGCCGCTAGCTGATAATGGCAGTGGTCCGTATAGGTCAATCCTGATGATTGCGAATGGAGCGTCAGGACAGGGAAGAGGTTGCAGCAGTCCTGCCGGAGGTGAAGTGGGCCGTTTGCGGCGCTGGCAGAGCGAGCAAGAAGCGACGTATTTCGCTTCGCAGGTGGCAAGTCCAGGCCAGGAAAAACGACTGCGGATGCCTTCATAGGTCTTGTGAAAGCCGAGATGTCCAGCCGTGGGATCATCGTGAAATGTCTTCAATATCTCTTCCCTGAGTGATCGAGGAGCGACAGGAATCCAACGCTGTCCTTCGGGGTGGAAGACATACCGGTAGAGGATTGAGTTTGCACACTTGAAGTTCCGTAACTGGCGACGGGCTCGCGCGTTAGGAGGACGAGATGAGCCGTGAAGGCGTTCCATAATTGTGTGGCAGTGAGCGTCGTCGCGTTGGTGGGACGCAAACGTCTCAGGGTGGAAAGAAGGAAGACCGTTGAGAGCGGCGAGTGAAAGAACTGCAGAGGACGCGTTCACAGGCTCGGTGACGGATGGAGGCAGGCCGGGAACGTCGGATTGCGGATTGCGGTGGTAACGGACAGTGGCTGAGAGCATCTGCATCGTTGTGTTTCCTGCCGAATTTGTACGTGACGTCGAAGTAATATTCTTGCAGACGAAGTATCCAGCGACCTAGACGTCCAGATAAATTCTTTAACGTCGACAACCAGCATAAGGCGTGGTGGTCGGTGACGACCGTAAAGTGGCGGCCGTGTAAATTCGGTCAGAATTTTTGGATGGCCCAAACAACGGCGAGACACTCCTGCTCAGTGATTGTATAATTTTTCTCAGCCGATGTTAGCGTCCGACTTGCGTATGCGACCACGCGTTCCTCAAAACGTTGTCGTTGCAAAATAACAGCGCCGATGCCATGGCCGCTGGCGTCAGTATGGAGTAGAGTGGGTGCGGAGTCATCGAAATGACAAAGCACTGGCTCAGACGTGAGGGCACGCTTTAAAGTGTCAAAAGCCGCTTGGCACTCGTCTGACCATACATATGAGGTCCCCGAAGGAAGGAGTCGGTGAAGCGGAGCCGCGATGGTTGCGAAGTCAGGTATGAAGCGCCGGAAGTAAGAAGCCAGGCCAAGAAAGCTGCGAAGTTCTTTGGAGCGTTGAGGCCTCGGAAAGCGGAGGACGGCGGTAATCTTTTCGGGGTCAGGCCGAATGCCGTCTTTGCTTACGTGGTGGACCAGTACTTTAATACTCTTGCTGGCAAAGTGGCACTTTTTGGTATTCAGCTGAAGGCCAGCAGCAGAGAGACACGTCAGAACTTTGTCTAGGCGCTGCAAGTGGAGTTGGAAGGTTGAAGAAAATATGACTATGTCGTCAAGGTAGCGCAAACAAGACTTCCACTTAAGGCCCCGCAGAACAGTGTCCATCATTCGTTGAAAGGTTGCTGGTGCATTGCAGAGGCCAAAAGGCATGACGTTAAATTCCTACAGTCCATCATTTGTTGCAAAGACAGTTTTTTCCTTGTCGGCCTCGTGCATCGGAATTTGCCAATAACCCGAGCGTAAGTCAAGACTGGAATAGTATTCCGCGCCTTGCAATGAATCTAAGGCGTCGTCAATGCGAGGCAAAGGATATACGTCTTCTCGGGTTATTTTTGCAAGGCACGGTAATCAACACAAAATCGCACTGAGCCATCTTTCCTGTGCACCAGAAGGACGGGTGACGACCAAGGGCTGGCGGAGGGGCGGAAGATATATCGCTCGAGCATGTCGGCAACGTGCTTGTCGATTATCTCGCGTTTGCCGGAAGAGACGCGATATGATCGACGGCGGACAATAGAACTTCCATCGACATGTATGCGATGAGTTGCCGCTGAAGTCTGTCCCAAGAGAAGTGAGTGTACGTCGAAGGAAGATTTATGTTTCGACAACAAGGCCAGTAGTTGATGTGCTTGCTGCGGAGTCAGATCCGTAGTGATTGCGTTGGCGAGAGCAGTAGCAGGAGCAACATCTGCAGGTGGGCGTGGGTCTACAGTACCAGTACTCGAAGCCATCACCAAGACAGGCTGTGTGTCCACACCGCAAACCACGACAGCACCTTTGGGAAGCAAAATCGGCTCATTTGTGACGTTGAGTACTGCGAGAAGGGCCGTGCCGTTGATGAATCAAACGAGAGTCGACGCTAGTGCAATTCCTTCGGACAGGCAACGGGCTGATGGGGTGACTAAAACATCGCCATTGTCAATTACGTCGGAAGCAATCACAAGAAGTTGCTCGTGGCCAGGTGGCACCACACAATCGGCTACGGTTCGCAGACGGTGGCGGGACTGAGGCCCCTCGTCGGCGTCATCGGTCTCGCGCACCTGCACAAGGCGTTGTCGGCAAGAGATGAAAGCAGCAGCGGCAGAAAGAAAGTCCCAACCAAGAATGAGCATATAAGCGCAGGAAGTCAGCACTGTGAACGGAATAGGGTGGCGGATCCCATCAATAAAAACTCGAACGGTACACTGTGCCGATGGCCGTATCGTAAGGTTATTCGCGCTACGTAAAGGAGTGCCATGGTAAGGTGTAGTGACCTTGCGTTGACGAGAGCACAAATCGGCATGAATAATAGAAATAGCGGCTCCCGTATCAACTAATGCTGGAACAGGCACACCTTCAGCATACACTAATAAAAAATTGGCCGGGCTCTCAGGAGGTGTTGTTTGTCCGAGCGATGCAGCTTCCCCTCCAAAAACTGCACCATCTAGTTTTCCGAGTTGTAGTCGGCATGGGTGACTGCCTGGAGAGGCGATGTTGAGCGTCGGAGAGGGGAAGGAGAGCGGTGGTGTCCTGGACGGTAGGTTCGAGGAGCGTCGGATGGAGCGGGTGGGGAGAAGGAACGTGTTCAAGGGCGGCGCTGGTATGGGCTCGGAAAGTACACCAGATCTCTCTCGTAAGCATCGTAGCCGCGGCGTTCGTCCTGCCTGCGCATTCGACAAAACCGCGAGATGTGGCCTCGAATGCCACAGTAATAACAGATTTGGCGGGAGGAGCGCCAGGGGGCGTAAAATGCAGGTACAGGTGCACGGGGCGTAAAGGCTGCTACGTCATTCTGAGGAACCGGAAAAGCACGATGAGCGACGGAAGGTTGCATGGCAGCAACTTGGGCGTACGTGGCTGGCGGATTTGGCGGCGTCGGAGGGTCAGGGCGCACAGCGTAAACCAAGGAAGACAGCTCGTCTTTGATGATGTCTCGTAGCCCAGTGGACTTAGAGTGAGCTTGAGAAACAGCAGAACACGACAGGCCTTGTGCTTGAAGCTCTTCGCGGATCAGAGCCCGTAACAACGTGCGCAAATCGGCATCCAAAGAAGGTCGCGTGTCGCAGACGTCTGGCTGTAACCGGATGGCTTGTAGTGTATCCAGATGCTGGCAGGTCGCGATGACACCGTCCACGGTGGTGGGGTTTTTAACTGCGAGTGCATTAAACGCAACGTGCACAATGCCTTTTAAAATGTGTCGAACACGATATGGCTCGCTCATGGCCGCATCGACATGGCGGCAAAGGGAAAGGACGTCTTCAATGTACGAAGTGTACGTCTCCCCTGGTTGTTGCATGCGCGCATCGAGCTGCCGCTTTGAAACTTCAGAACGGATGGATGGTGTTCCGAAAATCTTCCGGACTTGGTGCTGGAAGGTGGTCCAATCGGGCAACGCGCTCTCATGGTTAAAGAACCACGTCTTCGCGACATGGGACAGGTAGAAGGCGACATGGCGAAGTTTTTGAGTATCGTCCCTGTGGTTGTACCCACTCACGCGATCATAGTTCTCCAGCCAGTCCTCGACGTCGTCGCGCGGGAGACCAGAGAATATAGTGGGGTCACGCTGCGGGGCGGTAACGGTATATATGCATATTGTCGCAGCATTAATTCGAAATTAGATTGATGGTTATTACTTAACCTTGTCATTAAATTTTTCATTTATCTTACATTTTAGTTCATTTTTTCACACACTTATAGACTTTGTATAAAATACGTCTGCCCAGAAACACAAAGAATACCACGTGTGCAAAGAATGCAATGGATCGCAGTTCGTTCAACTTAGAGGTTAATGGAGGTCACAGTGCAGGAGTCCTATGGCCATGTGAGGGTGTATTGACCGTGTTTGTGGTGAAACGCTCTCCTGGCAGCAGGGACCCCTTGTATGCCTTTTGTTTTCATAATGCCACTGTATGTACGCGCAGCTTTGTACCCCTTTATAGCACCATTGTATATGCCCGTCGCTTTTGATGATCTTGACATGAGTCATTAGATGTGTTGACATTCACGACGCCACTAAATCTTTTCAGTGACGCCGGCATGCTTTTTGTTAATATGTTTTCAATATTCCCACTCCATGCATGTGCAACTTTGTACCATTTTATAGCACCACTGTACATGCCCATAGTTTTGATGACTTTGAAATAAGTCATTGTACGTGTTGACATTCATGTCGACACTAAATCTGTGCGCGCCTGTGGTCAGAGGCTACCCACGATTTAGGAGCTTGTTTTCACAGCCTTGTTGTATTCACTGTTATATTTCTCTCTTTTTTAATAATGCCACTCTGTGCACGCGCAAGTTCCATTCACGTGTTTGTTGTATTCTTTTTTATTTCGTATTTTTTTCTTGTCGATTTTCACCCTTACGGCAAAAATGTATAAATTGAGCTCTGTATGCTTGCAAACACTCTTGAAGGCCGGACCCCGGCCGAAACGTCAGAAAAGTCCTGTTATGTTTTCCCTGCGTGCTTCGATTTTTTGACCTACTTCTGTGCCGGCTCCTGTGATTCTTTACTTCACTGATATATATCTATATATACATAGATATAAGGTGTAATAGCCAGAGTGGGTACAACAAAATACAGAGAGTAATGACATACGGACTTCCAAGCACCGCGCTGGAGAACAGCTTAAATAGCAATTTCAGCAAAGGTCACGTAAAGAAGGACGTGTGAGAACACTAATCAGCTCTTTCTTATATGATATTTTAGGCTATCGAAGTGAGCCCTATCGATCAGCATCTGGAGGAAAGACATTGCATTCTGAAACATTGGACAAAGAAAAAAGAATCCTGTAGTTTTTCTGGCGGCTCCCCAGGGCGCGCAATGTCTAGCAAAAGTTAATGAAATAACACTGCATCTGACTGTTACTTGTCACAAAAGAGCGCGTAATCCAAGCGCGCGCCGCGTATCACGCAAGCCAGCGAAAGAACACGCCGGCCCCGCGGCAAATTCAACAGAGGAGGACAGCGCATACGCCTCAAACA
Source organism: Dermacentor silvarum (assembly GCF_013339745.2). Lineage (NCBI taxonomy): Eukaryota > Metazoa > Arthropoda > Arachnida > Ixodida > Ixodidae > Dermacentor > Dermacentor silvarum. Next base: position 317,389,883 of record NC_051154.1, read on the forward strand.
GCAACGCAAACAACGGCGCCGAAACGTCTGGAAGAGACTCGACGGAGCGACGTTAACCGGAGAGAGAGAGAGAGAGAGCACACGTGCGCGCCGAGACACCTTCTCACCCGGCGAGTCGAGAGAGATAACTACAGCGTGAGCGCGCGCGCCAACAGCATGAGTCATCATCAACCCCCCCCCCCCCTCAACCTCCGACGGCAGCGGTCGAAGGTACGAGAAAAGAGTAGAAGCTTCCCAAGCTTTGGCTATGCTACAAGATCACGACACCGATAAGAATGTTCGAGAACGCCTGTGGAAGCTATATAACCGCCGTGCGAGAATCAGAGGGTGGAATTCAGGAATTCAGGAGTTCAGTCCGCACCGGTGAAGTGATGTAACGTGAAGACCGAGCGTCTGCGGAAGAAGGGGATTCCCCGGCAAGCTAGTCGACGGGTTCTTCGAGCGTCTGCATTTCCGGAAGAAGTTCCTTCTTCGAGATTTGCCCCCAAGTTACGCCGAGATCGTCTGACTCCAAGACCAACCAGCACGGTGAATACGATTGGACACTTAGTGTTCCTATTTATCTTGTAGTTTACGTGTTGGACTCTTAGTGCTTGTCGTGAATTATTTTCTTGTGTTTAATACCCATCTGATTTGTATTGTGTTGTGTCTAGCCTAAGTGTGCAAGTGTGTGTGTAACTGCCTTGTGTGAAGAATATATTTTGTTATGTTTTGACAACTCTGGGCTCTGACTCGGTCTTTGGACAGCAACGGGCGTTCGCTGGCGCACCAGAGGGCCCACTCTTAATTGTCCTTGCTTTCGTGGGATTATTTTCGGAAGCTGATAAGTCGGCTTTGGAATTTAGTCCGGCGTCTGCGCCTCGTACTACGGGGTCTGTGACAATATTTCTGGCGTCCGCGACAGGACCTTTCTGGTGCAAATTGTGTGTCCATAGTAGGGAGAAAGAGCCGAGGGTCGTTTACATTGCCATTGTAAACGATTTTGAGTGTTGCACCACGTTTCGCTAACTTGTGTGCAGAGTGCAGTTTGATTGTTGAAATCTAGGCAGATATTTTTTGCACGCGGCTAGATTTTTGAAGGGCATTATGGATCTCGGGAAATTAGTTGCCCTTGGTGAGAAGATGGGTCTTTCCGGAGCAGAATTACGGAAGTGGGTTAGTCTGAAGGAAAAAGAAGCTTTAGAAAGAGAGAGAGAGAAAAGCTAGCGGCCGAAAGAGCCAAAGAAGCCCCGGAGCGAAAAGAAGAAAGAGAAGCGAAGGAGCGACAGATAAAAGAAGAAAGAGAGGAGAAGGAGCGACAGAGGGAAGCTGAAATAGCTGAGAGAGAAAGACAAAGACAGCACGAGTTAGAACTCGAACGACTTCGTTTGCAGCAGCGCACAGACGCTCCCGCTCAGGCAAGGGTCGATAGCACTGAAAGGGAAGAAACTAGCTTCCGTCTGAACCCAAGCAAACTGCTTGTGACATTTGATGAAAGAAAAGATGACTTGGATGCTTACTTGCACAGATTTGAGACAGTTGCTAAAAGCCAGAATTGGCCAGAGGATCAATGGGCCACTGCGTTGAGCACGTGTTTGAGTGGCGAAGCACTTAGTGTGTACGGTAGGCTGACGCCAACCGATGCCTCTAATTATGGAAGGGTGAAAGCTGCTTTACTGAAAAGATTTAGGTTCACCGTAGAAGGCTTCCGAGACAAGTTAAGGACTGGAAAGCCTGCCGATGGCGAGACCGCCACGCAATTCGCCGCACGGCTAAGTCACTATTTTGATAGGTGGACCGAACTTTCAGAGACTGCACAGGAGTACGGTGCGCTTAGAGAGCTTCTGATCAAGGAGCAATTCCTTATCAGTTGCCACCCGAGCCTGTCACTCTATCTGAAAGAAAGGAAAGCTAAATCGCTTCAAGATATGTTGGAATTGGCAGACCAATTTTTGGAAGCACAGGGAGGCACCAATCTCTCCAAGATCAGAAAAGAGGAGCCAGGGGACGCAAAGAAAGCGACATCCTATGAAAGGAGAAACCCTCAGAAGCCTGTTCCGAGGTGTTATCTCTGTCACCGACTGGGCCATCATGCTAGCAACTGTCGGAGCAATTTTATGCGCCCCAATGACGTCAAATGTTTTAAATGTGGGCGAACTGGGCACAAAGCCGATACATGTCGCAACGGAGGGAAAGAAGCTCCCCAGGCATCCTGTGTGTATGCCCCGCCAAAACACCAAGAAGACATAAACGCCGACTTTGTAGAACTACGAAACGGAAAAAGAATTCCGGTTGTTAATGCGGTGATGACCCAACGCCCCGAATTTCCCGATAAGGGAATGCCCGTACTTGCCGGAAAATTGGGAGACAAACAAATCACGGTGTTACGAGATTGCGGCACCAGCACAGTGATCGTGCGAAGGGACTTAATAAAAGACGAGGAGCTCACGGGCGAAACCACTTTAGTTTACCTAGTCGATGGTACGGCTAGGAAGCTTGCTGAAGCCAAGATAGAGGTCGATACCCCATATTACAGTGGGAAAGTCACTGCGCTTTGCATGGACAGCCCACTGTATGACTTAATCATAGGAAACATCGAGGGAGTCCGAGGCCCAGACGACCCGAAACGTTTGAAGGAATCACCGAAGATCGAAACATCGACGATTGAAGAGCCACGCGGAAATCGATCAGCAGCTGTCGAGAACACCGAGGCGGCTGTCACCCGAGCTCAAGCAAAGGTTCAGGCAAGGCCTTTCCAGCTCCTTTCCACGCCCAATTCCGAAAATAAACCGACCGGGACTCATAGCCAAGTCAAACACCACCATCTAAAAACCAAGGACAGGAAATTCAAATTTAAGAATCGTTGACGATTATCCGTGGTGCAAAGCGTTTTGATTGAGTGCACCGAATGTTTATTTGTGTATCATGTTTATGTATTTGTTTCTGTTCTGTAAACTACCCCGTCATAGTTTGTATACTTGTTCCACATGTTATATTTCTTATGTTTGCCTTGTTACGCGAAATATGTATTATTGTATAATGTAAGTGCACTAGTTACACGAGCGATGTGTTATTGTGTAGTCCAAGTGTACTTGTGTGACTTGTACTTGTATTCGATGTATCGCGAGTGATGTGTGATTTGTGGTGGACTGATTTATGGATTTACGGACTCGTGCGTAGTGGATTTTCGTGCGCGCTTCTTTTGTGTTTTCTTGAATATTATTGCATAATATTCTTAAAATGGGGGGCAGTGTCACAAAAGAGCGCGTAATCCAAGCGCGCGCCGCGTGTCACGCAAGCCAAGGAAAGAACACGCCGGCCCCGCGGCAACTTCAACAGAGGCGGACAGCGCATACGCCTCAAACAGCAACTCTAACAACGGCGCCGAAACGTCTGGAAGAGACTCGACGGAGCGACGTTAACCGGAGAGAGAGAGAGAGAGAGAGCACACATGCGCGCCGAGACACCTTCTCTCCCGGCGAGTCGAGAGAGATAACTACAGCGTGAGCGCGCGCGCCAACAGCATGAGTCATCATCAACCCCCCCCCCCCCCCTCAACCTCCGACAGCAGCGGTCGAAGGTACGAGAAAAGAGTAGAAGCTTCCCAACCTTTGGCCATGCTACGAGATCACGACACCGATAAGAATGTTCGAGAACGCCTGTGGAAGCTATATAACCGCCGTGCGAAAATCAGAGGGTGGAATCCAGGAATTCAGGAGTTCAGTCCGCACCGGTGAAGTGACGTAACGTGAAGACCGAGCGTCTGCGGAAGAAGGGGATTCCCCGGCAAGCTAGTCGACGGGTTCTTCGAGCGTCTGCATTTCCGGAAGAAGTTCCTTCTTCGAGATTTGCCCCCAAGTTACGCCGAGATCGTCTGACTCCAAGACCAACCAGCACGGTGAATACGATTGGACACTTAGTGTTCCTATTTATTTTGTACTTTACGTGTTGGACTCTTAGTGCTTGTCGTGAATTATTTTCTTGTGTTTAATACCCATCTGATTTGTATTGTGTTGTGTCTAGCCTAAGTGTGCAAGTGTGTGTGTAACTGCCTTGTGTGAAGAATATATTTTGTTATGTTTTGACAACTCTGGGCTCTGACTCGGTCTTTGGACAGCAACCGGCGTTCGCTGGCGCACCAGAGGGCCCACTCTTAATTGTCCTTGCTTTCGTGGGGTTATTTTCGGAAGCTGATAAGTCGGCTTTGGAATTTAGTCCGGCGTCTGCGCCTCGTTCACCGGGGTCTGTGACACTTGTTCTTGAAATTACCTGATCTTGTGTTTCTGCTCACCACTGTATGTGCAGTCATTCGACAGAAAGCTGCTACCTTTGTGGAACGAGATGCCAAAATGAGAGGAATCTCTGAGCTAGTGTAACAAACTATGTAATGACTCCGCTTACCGCAGAAGCTCTTCCAACTCCGCAGAGGTCACCGTAAAAGTTGATTACGGAGTGTCCATCATTTCGCTTAAATGGCCAACGCCCATTATCGGCATACTATTGCCGCCTTTCTGCAGTCTAGTAAAGAAGTGCAAGTTTATTATATTTTTCATGGCTGGAATTTCTTATATCCGCTGGGAATAAAGTAGATTGGAATGGACCCGAAAGATAATGAAGGCTTGTTCACAGGTCCACGATAGCTCGCCCTCCTCTGTTAAACAACAACAAAAAAAAAGGGCACACAACATAAAAAGGGCGCATTATTCAAGTAAGCAAAGCGAGAAGACTGAGAGCATATAGCATATGCCATGTAAATTTCTTGCCAACCCTGCTCCAAACTTGCTCGCTGTTTTTTCGTCGACGAACTATGAACTTAGAATTGAAAAGCAATTTTCCACACTTGCCGGCTCTATATACCCGCCTCAAGTGCGATTCAGCACCTACGCCGGCGTGTCCCAGCATTCGCATCGTAGTATGGTCGCTGAAATGCGATTGAACGATATTGATATGTACCGTTATCACGCTACGTGTCGCTCATATAGATTGTTTGCTTAGCGGAAGCGTAGTTTGTACATGACGTGCGAAGGTAACGTTACCTGCAGTCACTGATCGTAATGCGTCGGAGAAACACTCACAGAACTCCGGAGTGTGCTTCACATGCAAGCAGTTGAAGTTCACCTCTTAAAGAATGCGTTTTCAAGGAATATGTTGATGACACATTATAAATAATATTTGTCTGGGGATCCATTCTAAAGGCCTGATCACTTGCACGCGCTTTTCAAGCCACGGCGACAAGTGACAGCGACGAGTGACAAGTTTCGTTATCGCAGTGTCATCTTTCACCGTCACTCATCACGTCATCGGATTTGGCCTGCCAGAAAAGTTCGCGTGTCGCCCGGAAATGCGCCGGTGACTTCCGGCGATTTGTAACAACATGGCAGTGCCCAGGCCACTCGCTTCGAATTGAGTTTGCTTTCTGTAATTGGTCTCCGCCTTTACGGCAAGAAATAAAAGATGAGCTAATGCTTCGCTTAGTAACATCTCACGCTGATGACAAAGTAGCCGTGATATTTGTTTTTGTTTTGTTGGTATCGGTTGTTTGTTTTGATCCTGTTAGGGTAAACAAAACCAGTCAACTCAAGAACGTCGTGCGTTTGCTGCAACGCCAATGTCGGGTGCTGCGCTGTGCCTTCTTTACTAGACAGCGATGGCAAACATGGATAAACGTGCATTGAGCGAGCTCCTCATTGAAGACATGGAAAAGGAGAGAAAGTACTTTGGGACATGGCCAGCCAGATGTACAAAGCGAAGTCACTTGAAAGACGTGGCGTGGCGTCGCGTCGTGTCGCAACTGCAATGAGATGCAGCGCTGAGTTGAATTTTACACAGAATAGAGCATGCTTACTACGTTGTGTATGTGTAACCTGTTTAAACTGGCAATAAAGCACAGGTATGTCAGCCGGCAGTGGGTAAGTGCCGCACTGTTTTCATACAGTTGAAAACATCAAGCGAATCGGCATTCATAGGAGGTGGTGTTTTGAAATCGCACGCTTGAGTTCCCTTTAGAGCTTATTAACCAACCCATGACTGTCCTAAAATCAACCACTTATACTTCATATACGTGCTCCATACGTGCGTATGTTATGCTGTGAATAACAAGTGCAGCATTATTTCCGCAGTGGACGAAGTGAAGGCCCGATGGAAGAATCCTAGAGATTCCTTCCGTCGGGTCTTTGAAGTTCTCCATCATGTGCGGAAAAGTGGCGCTGATGCCGAAGACACCAAAATTGATGATTCGGTGAAGACTTTGTTATTTTGCGCCCGCCTGCTCTTTCTCAAGGACACCGTTGTCAGCCGGCCCTGAGTTTTACCGATACGTTTATAGTTATATTTCTCTACATAAAAGTGACCTGACCGAAAATTTACTTTGCGAACCGCTTTCGTGGCGTTGAGCGTGAATGTTGCGATGTATCACATGTAATGTAAGAGTCCTTATGCATAAGAGCCCAACTTGAACATACCTTCCAATGTGCGCTGGTTTGCTAGTCGTTTACATCTTTAGCATGAGCAGACGACGGATACATACATTTTTATTTTATGGGTGAAAAAATGCAATATTCGAAGTTAAGTGCACAGCAAAAGTAACAAAACAATGCAAGGTTGTTTAATCCTCCATGAGTGCTCTAGAGATGCGCCTTCCTGTTCCATGCTTTTCATCTGCATTATACCTCACAGCTGTAACTTATTGCTTGCGCTTTATTTTCCTAGGTAGTAACTATCTAGAGGCTGCAACTGCAGACTTATTATCATGCACGAGTTTACTCGTTTTGGCCTTTCCAAGCACAGAACTTCTTTAGACATGTTTTCACTTCATCTGGCTACCACATCTGTTTATTAGTGTTCCGAGAATCTTATGTGCTTTAGTGTATATAGGCTTCCATACGTATTTTACCTCCATACAGCAAAACTCCAGCAATCTTAGGGTTGGTGTAATTTCTCCTGTGTGGTTTCATTTTGCTACATAATTTCTCTAAAGCACATCGAAAACCTGGAGCAACTACCTGCCGAGGAGAGCTCCAGCACTGACCAAGAGGCCACACCTGGAGCTACTACGGAAAACGTCTTTGTGAAAAATGTTAACCGAGACAAGCTCATCAGCTTGAGGTGGACCATGAACTAAACAAAGGGGCCAGCACGATCTCTGGAGCAGGTGCATATGTTAAACAAAGCGAGTCTAAAAAAATTCTCAGCCGGAGGGAAGTACTCACAAACGCAGAAAACCATATGAGAATAAGATTGCTACGCTGGTGTCAATTATGACAAAACAGCTAGCCTGAGGAGGTCGAACATTTCAGCCAGATTATAGCGTCAAAGCTCAGGGGATGCTCGGAAAGTTTCCGTGAAGCAATAGAGGTAAACCTGCTGCAAACAGCAGCCAAATACCTTCATGAAAGGAATTCTGGTGATTGACCTCGCACGCATTTGCAGCACGCACTTAAGTTGTCAAAAGTCTTGAAGGCCAACTGAGGGGCAACAAAATTTCACTTTGGGTAAATGTATTCTAAGTTAGTAGTATATACTACTTCAGTATAAAGCTTCAGAGCCCGTAATTGCATAGTTTATTTAGCAGCATTTAAACAGCACCAAAGCAGATGATGCGTGCACCGCTATGAAGTAAGTCATACTGCGGTTACGTCCCAGCTCACCGCATCTGAAAATGTTCAGATTGCCGCGGGCAGCCACGGGCGTTTAGGCTGGCTCGCGTTGCCAAGACTAGAGAACCGCAGTGACCAATTAGAACACATGGCATTAGGAGCACCTCGTCGCCAAGATGGAATGTCGCAGCAACCCCCAGCGGCCATGGTATTTTCACACGGCAACAGCGTGGCCTCCGAGATTGCGCAGGCGCACCGTTGCAATCTCGGAAGTCATGCCGAGGAGCTGCGTGTGAGGTCATGACTCGTGCGTCACTTCCGGCGAGCGGTAATGGAGGTGCTCTTTTTATCAGACGTTCTTCTTAGCGAGTCACCATCGCTTTTTTGTGTCGGGTATCTTTCTAGCATATGGTGGGCCAATCCCGGAGATTGTGCAACATAAAATTGTGTGCCGATGTCTGCGACTGGGTATGTGGCCCTGGGCCCACTGGCAGCCGTAAAGTTCCGAATATATATGTCATCATCATCACCATCATCAGCTTATTTTTTTTGTCCACTGCAGGGCGAAGGCCTATCCCTGTGATCTCAAATTACCCCTGTCTTGCGCGGGCTGATTTCACCTTGCGCCTGCAAATTTCCTAACTTCATCTCCCTACCTAGTTTTCTGCTGTCCTCGACTGCGCTTCCCTTCTCTTGGTATCAATTCAGTAACCCTAATGGTCCACCGGTTATCCATCCTACGCATTACATGGCCTGCCCAGCTTCATTTTCCCGCGTAATATCAACTATGTAACGACGAAGATAGCACAAGCGTCGCTGTGGTTGCATGGCTCCTGAAGCGATGAAGAGAAAGACAAAAGGATCGGTGTCGCTGGTTTTTCCTCGCGCTGGCGTTTGGCTGGAACTGCTCGGGTGCTCTTTGCGTTGGACCCAACGTGACTGGATTAAACGCCAATAAACCCCATATCAAGTAGAATATCGGCTTTCCCGTTTGTTCTCTGATCCACACAGCTCTCTTCCTGTCTCTAACAGTTTTCGTTCCTTCGCTCTTTGTGCGGTCCTTAATTTGTTCTCGAGCTTCTTTGTTAGCCTCCAAGTTTATTCCCCATATGTTAGCACCGGTAGAACGCAATGATTGTACACTTTTCAACGACAGTGGTAAGCTCCCAGTCAGGATTTGGCAATGCGTGTCGTTTGCACTCCAACCTAATTTTATTCTTCTGTAAATTTCTTTCTCATGATCAGGGTCCTTTGTGGGTGATTGACCTAGATAAATCGGACAATTTTGTTTATGTTTATTCATTGAATAGAACATATATACATATATTTACGTTTATCTAAATATATATGTATAAATAAACAGAAACAAGATTGTGCGATGGTAGGATTCAAACAGAGGACCCCTAGCACTGCCGCCCAATGCTCCGACTATTATACCACGGGCCCGTGGCCCGTGGTATAATAGAACACCGTTGGCATTTTCGCGCATTCACGCCAGCACATGGAGGCGCGTGGCGCGTTCTATTGCAATATCAATTATATCAACACTGCATGCGATCTTTTCCGTCATTGATAATCACACATGAAAAATCTTATTTCTTGAGTTACAATATGTTATCGTAAGAACAACATTAATCACTTTAGCTGCACGCTTTCCCTATGCGTCACAATTTGAACGCCAGGTGGCGAAATATGTCTAGGCATGTTCGTCTTTCAATCGCACAGGCGGGTGCACAGAATCAGCTGTATTCTAAGATCACAGGTTAGACAACTTTGCTTGCTGGACCGAAGTGTGACACAGCTAAGCAGACCCTGCTAGCTTGTGCCATCGTTTTCCCACACATAGTAGCCATGGTGGTACGCGTCAGTGTGGGGTTTCTCCAGCGAAGCACAGCGTCCCTCACATTGCGAAGACATCCCTCCACGTGTTAATTGTCAGAACGCCTGCCGAGAAGCTCCTGTGAAACGCTAATCGCACTTAATAAAAAAAAGGCCTGTATACGCGCCAAGACCACTCAGTGGTCCAGACGCAGGAACAACGTGCTGCTGCGCGTGCGGGGAACGCTGCAGCTTAACGCCGGCGGCACCTAGAGGCACCGCTGCAGCAACAGGAGGCCCAGGCTAAGCAACAACGCCGACAAAATACTGCATTTCGAAAGCGCGAAGTGGAATTACATCGTGCCCACCGTATACTGGAACGCAAGGCCGACGCAAGGCGACAACGTCGACAAGACCCTGAAGTCGTGGTCGATGCCGCTCGCGGTCATCGAGTTCTTTCTATCCATGAGCCTGCGCACGCCACGGCACGCATGTTTACTTAACCAGCTTATGTTTACTGCTATTCACACTGCCACTGAAGCTACGAGCCTTATCTTGTGTAACATTCCAGCATATTATAATATGCCTTGTTTCGCCCTTCTGGCGAGATTGGCATTTTTGAAATACGTGAATCAATAAAATTGTACAACAGCCGAATTCGAACAGGGGACACGTAGCACAGAAATAAGCCTGATACGCCACGGACGCTTTTCCCTCATAACGTCGTGCCTCGTAACCGGCTCGTAGTCTTTACATGTTGAATCGCGAAAATTATTTAAAATAATTAACATGTCATCATACGTCAAAATGTGGGTCGATCCCAGAAATAGTGAACTAAAGAAATTTGAATCCGACCCTCCCCCTTGCCTTCTCACGCGAGGAGTGAGGCAATTAAGTGCGGTGCGCAGTGACTTGGCCCCTATATCTGCTCCACATCGCTCAGGAGGTCTTTGTCTTTCATCGACTTCAACTGAAGGTTGAACCGCGCCTTCCAACTCTTTCAGTTTCAGCGTCAAAAACTTATTGATATTTTCGCTAGCTTTTCGTGACGTTTCTGCTCGTATTTAAAACGTCAAGTGCTGCAAGGGGTCTGCTCTACATAACTCAATCTAGACATTTTACACTGTCTAAAGCTTCGTTTGCAGTTGGCCTGTAATGTATGCTGATGATGCAGCCCTGATTTCATTGTCATCATCGCAAAACACCATATTTGGCAAACCTCTAATGGCAGGTAAATGCTTAAAGGGGTAACAGCGCACACAGACGGGGACAGACGGAAGAACAAGAGGACACAGCGCTAGCGCTGTGTCCGTTGTTCGCTGTCCCGGTCTGTGTGCGCTGTTACCCCTTTAACATGCTTTACTAACAGCCCACCAAGCCATCCAAGTAAAGGCTTTTCGGAAATAAAGATGCACTAAATGTGATAATAAAAAACGACCGACGATTACGTTACTCCCTGAAGCGAAATTTTAGCATAGCTGTACACGTGTTTTCATTTCGCTACATAATGGGGCAAAGAATTTGAGACTGAAATCGCCGCAGCGACTGGCAGTGGGCTAGTGCCGTCTGCGTCTTCGCAGAGAGAGGACAGTATGGGAGCCAGCTGTCGAAGACGACGACGAAGGCGCGAGCAGTGGCACGAGAGCGAGGGGCAGTATGCATGGAAACACTGGCATGATGAGCGCCATCGGAGCCAGCTGCGGAAGACGACGACGCCGAACGCGCCTGCAGTTGTGCTGTGTCCTCTCGAAGGCAAGCTCGTGCCTGCGTTCGATCTCTGGTGGTTTGTCTTAGTATCGGGTGATCTTATCCCTTGTTCATTTAACTTATTTTCTCAGTAGTATTACCTGCTCCAGCTTAAGCTGATGTCTAAGAACTCCCCCGGGAGGGGGTTTTTCCCCTTGGACAGCTTCTCTACTAATCATGAGATGCCTTTGGATTTCTTTCCACGCAGCGGTGTAACCAGCATCCCCGTGGCAATCGTTCCGGCGAGTGAAGGCTTCATTAAACTGAACAATCCTCAGGCTACCCAGGAGGCTCTTCATGCTGCTACTCCATTGTACCAGACCATCTCGGACGTAAGGCAGTTCGGCCGGGGAGGCATTCTTTGTAGGTCGCCAGACCAGACATGTGTTGCGGACTTACTCAAGTGCACATCTTTCGCTGCCATTCCGGTGAGTGCATTATCCCTACTCACCTCGCGTGCGCCAAGGGTACGAGGTGTCGACTCAACTCTTACCCCGACAGAAACATTAGAAAAGTTATCTGCAGCTGGAGTGATTGCCGTATATCGGTGCAATCGAGTGTTGGACAATACGAGAGTACCAACAAAATCAGTGATAGCCACTTTTGCTGGCACTTCCTGCCCATCAGAGATCAAAATATGGCCCCTTATATTCAGAGTAGATCCACTTGCACCACGTCCGTTTCAATGTCGCAATTGCTGGCGATTTGGCCTAGTATCGGTGCATGCAAATCAAGCCAACGTTGCTGCACATGTGGGGAAAGTCACGGCTCCAGTGATTGCACTTCCGAAAACGAGAGATGCTGCCTTTGTGAACGAAACCAGCCGGCCGATTACTCTAACTGTTCTGTGCGGGCCCAAGAAGTGCAGATCCTCGAAGTTATGAATAAAAGACGTTGCTCCGAGAAGAGAGGCTGCAAATATTGTAAATGAAAGAACATTGGCTATGCAGGAGTTACAGCTAAACAAAATACAATACTTGACTCATCTCTCACTGCAACCATAGAAAATGCTGTTCAAAAGGCCGTGCCTAAGGCAATGGATCAGTTGTTGGTAAATCTTGGTGAAAGCATCGCACAGGCTATTTCCTCGCAAATGAATACCATTAATGCAAGCTTCTAGTCTATGCTCGGTAGCAAATCAACTTATAATTCGGGGCAGCAATCTGTCGATGGAAAGAGGGAGACAACTGTCTCGGGAGATGGCACAGCCTGCATTAGTTCCCCTCCCACTCATTCTGCTTCCGCCAACCAGACTATTCAAGATTGCGAAATGAAAGACGCAGAACATAATGCTCGTGCTCAAAAAAGAGCGATGTCCACAATCAGTGAGGATTCTTCGTCACTTCTCCCATTCGAAGTCAAAGATATGTCAGTCGAAGTTTACATTGGAGGATAGTGCATCAAAGAAGTCCCCTTCGACAGCAGCAACTTCTTCATCATAGGATTGTTAAAGGTTCTTCAGTGGAACTGCCGATCACTATTATCAGCTTCTGTAGATTTGTTTTCTGTTACAAACCAACTTAATCCAGATATAATAGTATTACAGGAAACTTGGTTGACAACGGAGAAAATTTCAATTTAAAAATTTTACAGATCTTTTCGACTAGACCGCCCTACAAGAGGTGGTGGACTAATTATATTTATTTCGACTAAATATGTCATAAAGCCAAAATTATATTCGAATTGATGGATTCTGCGTGCGAAATTCTGGCTATAGAACTGACTCTACCTAGATGTTTCCCTCTTTATATTGTAAATACTTATTTCCTTGCCGGTGTGCTGGACACTCGCTTTCTTGACAGTGTTCTAGCTAGCTTGTGGGCGGGATGTTTTACTTACTGGAGATTTCAATTCACATCATGTTTCATGGGGTTTAAAGACGGATTCATGCGGTAAACGCTTGTGGAATTGGTCATTAGATAATAACCTTTCTTGTGTAAATTCTGGGGCAACTACATTCGTGCGTGGCCAAAATCAGTCTGCAATTGATCTCACATTCTCTAGCCGTAGTCTCTCTGTGTCCTACATGGTCGATTGTTGATTGCGCCTCTAATAGTGATCACATCCCGCTGGTCTTTTAAATTAGTCCGTTCTACTGCAACAATGGATGAACAAGCTCGAACGTTTGTAAAGTACAATACCTTTAAGCAGTCCTTGCGATCTGTGATTTCATCACTTTCTGAGGCGTCCAATGAAGAAAAGACGAAGATTATTTGCTTCAGCCCTTGAAAAATCTAGCAAGCAGTAGGAATTCAGAATTCGATCTAATAATGGTTACTCCTACAACCCTTGGTGGAATACCGACTGTTCACCGCGATTATAAAAGAAGGAAAGCAGCCTGGAAAAAATTGTTATATAACCAGTGTCCACAAAATTGGAGTGATTATAAATTCTACAGAACTATATTTAAACATACAGTTTCTAAAGCAAAATACGACTATGATTGCAAAAATTTCGAATATCTATCTAAATCTAAAAAACAAGCGAGCGCTTTTTCACTTTTCTTCGTGGCAGAAAGATTCTTCCGCGTCCGAGTAACATTGAATCGATGGTCTTCACTAGTGAAGAAATGACGCAAATGGTAGAAGAAATTGCGAAGCGTTTAGAAATCCGGTTCACTTCCTTGTTATTGCCATCTTCCAAGTTACGCATACAGTCCGATGATTTTACGGAGATCACTATGTTTGAACTGGCCATAGCGGTGGAAAGTATGCCACAAGTCGCCCCTGGTGTTGACGGAATAACCTCAAAAATGATAAAAATTTTATTCGAGGAGTCCCCAGATGATCTTTTAGACGTAGTGAATTATTCTATTCAATTTTCCTGGATACCTTCCAGTCGGAAACTCGCTAAGATTATTCCGATTCTTAAAATAATGGTGACGGATACACGCTTGATAATATTCGACCAATTGCTCTAACCTCCAATTTAGTGAAATTAATAGAAAGAATACTAAATTTTCGTCTTATAAAATTAGTAGAGGACAAATAAGCGCTCAGCTATTTCCAAATTGGCTTTAGATCTGGCTGTTCCATTTGGAACGCTCATGTGGACCTGGAAAGCCGTATAAAAACTAGCACGTCGCCAGAGACAAATTGCAGCTCTAGTACTTTAGATATATCAGAAGCTTACGATAGTGTAGAACACGAAATTTTATTGAATCGATAATTAACCTTGATTTCCCAAAATACATAACAAAATGGTTTAGCGAGTTTCTGACTGACCGAAAATTTTATTCTTTGAAAGGATGTTCAAATAGACGTCGACAGTCCTCGTGGAGTTCCACAAGGAGCTGTCACGTCCCCTTTATTATTTAATATATTACTAAGCTCTATACCTTCTTATAGTGACATACACATATGTCTACGCAGATGATATTGCTTTTTTTTGCATCTGACATTGACATCCATTCTTTATATAATCCATTAGAAACATACCTGTGCGCCATAGAATACTGGTTATTGAATATTCGCCTCTCCCTAAATGTCATAAATGCGCAATAATAGTTTTTCCTTTAATAGATCCAATACATATAAACTAACCTACCGCCTACAGAACATACCTCAGGTAGACTCGGTAAAATACCTGGGCATAATATACGATGACCGGCTATATTGGCGCACGCACATTGAATACATAAATAAAAAAGGGGTGCGAGCGATTGGAATGCTAAGAAGGCTTTGCAACAGTCGATCAGGAATGCGGAGAGACTCTCTTGTGATGATTTATAAAATGAACATACGGCCAATTTTGGAATTCGGATGTGTTCTATATTCAGGTGCGCCGGCATACAAATTACATCCCTTGTTCTTCTGGAACGGGAAGCTTTACGCCTGTGCCTTGGATTGCCAAAGTTCGTAGCCAACAATGTATTATACCTAGAAACACATTTACCTTCTCTTTTGTGCAGATTTCGGTTATTAACGGTCCAAATATTCTTAAAAATGTATGAACTCCCCATAAAATTACAAATCATTTTCATTTCCCAGCCTGCAATATTTTTTCAAGTCTTCCTGGCCCCGGTTCCACACTCCTCAGGACGTTTTCGTGGCAGGCACTTGTTGGTCCCCTAGATGTACTATTATGTGAGATCCCTCCAATTTGCAGTGAGAGAGAGAATCTCGAAATTATTTTCGACAATATATATCCAAACAACGCAAAACTCCTTTCTTACATATATTAAATGGGCTATTAGAAAATCACTTATTGGAGTTAAAATAACAGCCGTCATAGCGACCGATGCCTCGCAATCAGAAGAAAAATCTGGAATTGGAATTTTCTCTTCCGCTTTCGACTGGTCGTTCTCCTTAAGACTTCCAGACTATATACCAGTTTTTCTACCTGAGTTTCTGGCGGTTACATTGGCTCTACGAAAAGTGCACTCATCAATTTCGGAAGTTGTAATCGTAACAGATTCTTTGTGATTATGTTCAGCTCTCACTGCAAATAGTGGCTCACAAGTTTCGCATACATTCCAAAGTCTATTCTTCTAACTTAAAACTAATTAGATTGGTATGGTTGCCTGGTCACAAGGGATTAGTTATCAATGAATTAGCTGACAGCTTAGCGAGTGCTGCCCTTAGTGGTCGAATCTTTCCGATTCTTCCTGTATCAGCTTACATAACCGCGGCTAGGTTCAGGAGACGGGCAGTCATGCATGATTCCTGGAACCTGCCATTAACAAATCTAACTGATTATCGACAACCTCCTATTCCTTGGAACAGAAAATTCTGCCATAATAGAAAGTCCTCTTTACCAAATTCAGATGTCGCATTCCTACATTAAACTTTTATCTACATCGATCTGGTCTGGCGCCCTCCTCCTTGTGCTCATACTGTGGTGAAGCCGAAACAATAGAACACTTCTTCCTGTCATGCCGCCGTTTTAGGGGCGAAGCTCCTTAAAGCGGCACCCCTTCGTCCCTCGTCGTAGTAGTAGTGTGTAACCAGTCTGAGAAAAATGAGAAAAAAAATTCCGAAGTTGTGTCCGTAGCGCGGAATCGAACCAGGGACCCCCTCGCTTCCGAGCGCTCGGCGTTAGCCCACTACGCCACGAAGCACACATAGACACAAGCACCACGATGGCAATAAATACCCAACATTAACGAAAGGCCGCGTTTCTAGCGCGTTTCTAACGCGTTTGTGCTAGCGCGTTACGGCCCGTGTAAGAAGCTGGTGTAAGACGCTGTGGCCTCTCCGCCTTACCTTCAACGCGTTTCGAACGCGCTGCCCAAGGCGTGGCAAGTCAAGTTCAAGTCGAGGAGCGTTTATGAATACGGGGGGTATACTCTCCTCAGCGTCGTGTGATGGCGTCGGCAAACGCGGTGCACGTTCCGGCATGTGTAAATGGCTGCGTAAGACGGCTGTGGGCCGCTCCCCCTTACTAGAGAGTACTGCACGTCTCTAACGCGTTGTGCTAGCGTCCACTTAAGCGGGAGAATCCGATGATTCCCTCCGGAGCTTCGCCCACTCATCATCATTCACCCCGTGGATATGCTGTGATTTTTTCCTCATTAGAAAACATGCTTTAGAAGAAAAATTTAACAGTGCTGGATTAAATATTATGATACCCAATATTCTATCTTGTGGTGCCTCTTCTCTCGGACATTGTCATAGGGATGTTGGTGCAGCTGTTGTGGGGGTACATAATTGAATAGGACGATTTCCTTGCTAAATTTTTAAATTTATATGAATAAATTCCTTTCGTCATTCAAAAAGTTTCACAAGTGATCCGTATTAGACTCCGATAATTGTTTTCCTTCAATCACCCGATTCTTGGCCAATCCCCCATAGTGGGGTACGAGCCACTTTTGAAGGCAAGCAAGCAAGCAAGCAGCAGTTACGCCGAGGGACGGCGACGCTCAACCCAAGAACCGGCGCCTAAGAGCTGCGCTTTAAAAATATATAATATTTCCACCTGAACATGAGCATGCTAGACGACAGTCCCTTTAATACTAGTCAAGGGAACCGAACTCTGGGTTGTGTTGACCCATTTAAGTATTAGGAGTTCCTTCAGACTCAATTATATTAGATGGAACAAATACCGTAGTGTGTGGGAAACTCTCTTCAGCTGGCTAAACGCTGACCCGTGCCGATCAATATTTACCTGTGTTTTTGCTTCGTTATTTCATTTGCAAGCTGGTTCATTGCAGTGGAATTTAGAGACTTCTAGCTGCCTTAGTTATACTTTATCAAGGAAGGTATGACGACACTCTGCAAATAATTTTTATTGTATGAATTCAATTTTATTCTAGTTTCTTTTGTTAGGAGTACAATTTTAAAGTAGTATACATGCCTGAATTTGTGAAGAAATATTTTGCCGTTTCTGTCACTGCAATATTTTTCGTTAATAACGTTAGCCTCTCACGCTAACTGTCATAACTTATAAACTAATTGCTTCATCCCGTAATTCCCTGGCGTTTAGGTAGGTATGCCACTGCGATGTGCAATGAACTAGAAAAAATGTGTTTCAAGTGTGGATAGTGCTTGTGCGCATTTCTTGTTTAAAATAAATGTTAAAAGAAAATTCATGCACGGATTATAACCTTGAAGTTACCTTTCCATGACTGGAAAGTACTTCAATGAAGCACTTTTTCATGTCTGTAGTAATCACTGTCTCGCAAGAGTGAGTGCAATTTATATAAATCTTTATTTCATCTCCACGGTAGAAAGAGGGTAGTCGGGTAAAAGTTGCTTAGTTGCTTGACAAAGCCCAGTCCCTTCTATGTACAGTTCAACGGCAATAAATAACTACCTAGCTGATAAAATCAAAACAAATAGTCAAACATGTCGACAGCAATTGCTGCGTCTCGCACATATGACATATAGGTATAAAATATGCGTTTACTAAACAGACCCACAAGCTCCTCTTTGTAAAAAGAAGGAAAAAAGACATAACATGAGAACAAACACAAAGCACCTGTATAAAAATCTGCAATTAAAAATGTCAAAGAAGCATAGTGGCAATCTCATTCTCAGATTACAATGCGAAAGCAAGAGCGCAGCGGCGGCGCATTCGATGGGGGTGAAATGCAAAAACGCTCGTGTAGCGTGCGTTGGTGCACGTTAAATAAACCCAGGTGGTAAAAAATTATTCAGGAATCTCTCACTATGCCGTGCCTCATAATCAAATCCTGGTTTTGGAACGTAAAACCCCAAAAATTAAAAAAAAAACAGGGAGAGAGCAATCACACCGTTTCTCTAGCTTTGATAACAAAGAACATAGTCTAAACTTGCCGAGGGCCCGTCTTACATACACCGTGTGACAAGCATGTCGGGTAGGAAAAAGGCAGCGTATCAAGTTCACTTCATTTCCTAAGTGCGAACAGCTATACGTGACTGATTGGGCAGATGAAACGTACAATAGGTCAATAAAACAAAGAAAGATGGAGGGGACGCGTAATAAAAAAGAAGTTGTGCACGAACTTGCACAAACGGAACAAAATGACAAACAATGCCAGGGTTACTCGATTTTGCATAAAAACGAAGCACGTGGATGTTGTCTCACGATTTAGACCAGTGCCATCAAGGCTGTTAAGGAGAGTTGCAATGCGGAATGATAGAGAAAGTTATTGCTATCGACAACGATATTGATTATGTTGTCCACCACATTATAAGTAATGAAATTAGGAGCTTAACTGCAGTAAAATACAGCATGAAATGAAGAAATAGGCGCTCAGTGGCGAAAAACTCAGTGAACGTCTCGCTGGTTTCACTGTCGCGGCTCACGGTATACGTATCCTTCATTGAAAAAAAGAAGACAAAGCGCACAACAGCTGCGCTTTGCGAGCTCTTCCTCACCCTTGCGCCTTTTATGGGAAGCATCCGAGTGGCTGCTTTATCTTGCCTTCCTGATCCTTCCCGAAGATTGCAAAGACGTCCTCGATTTGGCATATCCAAAAGGGCAGTAGTGATGGCCTCCGTTGCATTCAAGGCACAAGAAATTGTGCAGCACGCATGTGGACTTGATCACATGGACAACATTTTTTGGACTAAGGTATATTGTCTTTTGATAGATGCGCCACCTTCACAGTGGAGACAGCACTTCCTACAACATACGGGACGTTGAATCAATGGCGAATCTGGCCGTCTCCCATACCCAGGCGGAGCGCTATGACAACATCAGTGATGGACATCCCTGAGGCCAGATACCAGAAAAACGTAATGAAAAGTGGCGATATCGTGCATGTAAGGGCTTGCGGCCAGTCACTACGGCCACCTTTCTGAATTCGCGAGTGCCGCTCGTGCGTTGGGAAAAGCACGATTCTAATGCAAATGAACATTTAAAAGCTTAAATTACTTCCTGCAGTTGTGTGCTAATCCTTTCACAACGAGACAGGAAAGCAGATGATCAAGACAGAATCACCTCCGACACATCGCGAGACGTTCTCCGGAGGATATTGGCTTTCTGCCCGACCATTCTTTTCTTAGTTGAACCTCTACTTAGCTGTGCGGCTTATCGAAGGTTTCAGGCGAAATTCTGTAGTTCTTGTAGAACAGTAGAACAGTGTTGGCTCTTCCAGTTTTTATTAGTTTCATCTGTAGAATCGAAGTCGGTTCAATAACGTTGTAATGAGGTGTACAGTGCCTATAAATTTACCGTCATGAAGTACTAATTTCTCCAAACAGGCCGCATCCAGTGCGTGCGAGCGCTCAGTTGCCTGTGCTTCAGGATCATTAACAGCCGCAGAGCAGCGCCTTTTCTAAAGCGTTCCCCCATGATAGACATGCGGAATGATAGACAGTTATTGCTATCGACAACGATATTGATTATGTTGTCCACCACATTATAGTAGTGAAATTAGGAGCTTAACTGAAGTAAAATACAGCATGAAATGAAGAAATAGGCGCTCAGTGGCAAAAAACTCAGTGACTCCCTCTGGTTTCACTGGTCTCGCGCCGGCTCGAGACTGGTGCCTGTCCGGTGGCTGCTTCGCTCCTGCCCGTTTTCGTCGAAAGCTCAGATTTTTATTACTTCTGACACTCACCGCATCTGGACGACTTTCGCGAACGTCTCCTGCCTCCCGGACAGGTTGGAGTTTACCCTGGAGGCCTTTCTCTTGCCTAAATCTTCCATTTGCGGCGGGCCCTTGCAGCCCGATTGGTTGATGGCCCGTACCCAATAGCTGGGCATGGCGGATGTTAGGCCTCCGCTGCTGGGCTGCCGCCCGGGGAGCGGCCTCCCTCCAGCGGACGCCTCGCCACGTATTCGGACGACTCGTTTTTCGTCGGACGGAGACCGCGTGCTGGCCGCCGTGGGAGCTGGCCTCCGTCCTGGGGCGCGCCTACCGATGATCGTGGGGTACGGCCTGATGGGGTCGGCGTGCCCTCCTCTTCCGCTCGTAGCGTGGTGGAGGAGCTTTGTCCGCGTCGTTTCATCGCGCGGTGGAATGCGAAAAGCTGATCACGGACATCTTGTTCGACACCAATTGCAAAGTGACCAACAACCACCGTTCCCAGATCCTTGGTCATCTTCGTCAGCTGGTCCAGGAATGTGCGGACATGCGGGCTGTGGCGGCGCGCCAGTGCGGCAAGGCGGACGAGCTCCGGAACCAGCTGACACAGGCTCACCTCGCTGGCTCTACGGTGCTACAGCCTGCCACCTCTTCGGGCCCGGCGGAATTCACGTACGCTGCGGTCGCCCGTGGCGGTGTTCGTCCTGCCTCTGCGTTTCCGCCTGGGCCTGGTGCTGCCACTGCTCCGGCGGCTATGCCCCGGATGCTGCCCGTGCCGTTGCCGCTGGACCCCTGCAAAGGCGAGATCATGCACACGTCATGTTTCTGACGCCTCTTGTGCCATCAGGCACTGCCGCTTAGGATCTCAAGCATATCTTAAAATCTAACGTCGACCCGGCACGCGAAAACCTCGGCGACATTTCCGTGCATAAGACACCGCTCGGCCTCACGGTTTTGTCGGACGATCTCGCGTCAGTTAAAAAACTTACAACGCTCATTGAACAG
The DNA here is from genome assembly GCF_013339745.2 of Dermacentor silvarum. Lineage (NCBI taxonomy): Eukaryota > Metazoa > Arthropoda > Arachnida > Ixodida > Ixodidae > Dermacentor > Dermacentor silvarum. The sequence continues at coordinate 317,410,979 of NC_051154.1, forward strand.
AACCCGGTCACTAGCACGGCAATGTCGGTACGCTTGGTACAGCAGCGTAAACCGCACGTCAAATTGACGGGTGTCGACCCTGATGTCCCGGTTGTAAATCTCGTAGTGCGGATTAACTCTCGCAACCCTGATCTCCGGCTGGACCCGTCCACTTGCGATGTTCGAGTTTCTTTCAGGGAGCGCTCGGGCAATTTTACCCACGTGGTAGCGGTGGATCCCCCTTCGTACCGGGCGCTCATGAGCCGCGGGCGCGTTTCAGTGGGTTGGACCTCTGCAACGGTGGTGGAGGACGTGCACGTACCCGCGTGCACGTTCTGCGCTACTTATGGTCACGGCCGCCGTTCGTGCCCTGTTCGACAGCATCCCGAGAGGCGGTGTGCACGCGATGCGCGGGCCCGCACTTCGGTGAACAATGCACGGTGCGTGTGGGGATGCTGCTGTGTTGCAGCGAATGTCGCCCGCGGGACAACCCAGTTCCCATCCAACGGGGGACAAGACTTGCCCTCTCCTGATGGCCAGGGTTGCGCGGTTACGCGCTCGCACTGCCTATGGTTAGTTTGCTCGTCCCGGCTTATGTGGTGCGGCGCGGCGGTCTCCTCGCCCTCGCGGCTGCCGGGGAACAGGGTCGCGCATGCGGCCTTGCGGGAGTCTCCTCTTGGCGCGTGGGGGTGTTGGGGATCGCCGCGCTTTTTTCCCCGTCTTCTTCTCGGTGCTCCTCCTTCTTTCCTTCCCCTCCCCCTCTTGAGTGTTATCGCACCTCTTTCTGCCTCTTTCCTTCCACCTTTCTCATTCTTTCTGCCTGGGTGGGGCGTG